>NC_081856.1:33500561-33800561 GCF_963259705.1 Myotis daubentonii | reverse complement strand
CAACCAGCTGCAAATCCTACAGGTATTTTTGTCATCAATTTAAGAATTGTAATTACTTTGTGTTGGTGGCTTTATTATTATAAAATGAAACTTATCTGCTTAGAGGGGTTTAAATGCCTAACCTTGCTAAATAACTTCTCACACTGTTTATTTCCTTCCTTAGCACTCATGACAACTGCAATTATTTGATGTGACTATTTATTTATTTAAAGTTGATCTTCCTCACTAGAATGTAAGTTCCAGAAGGATGTCATGCTAGCTCTTTGTTTTTATTGACTTCAGATAGAGGAAGGGAGGGGGACAGAGGGGTGGAAACATCAATGATGAGAGAGAATTATTGATCAGCTGCTTCCTGCCTGGTACCTACTGGGGATTGAACCTGCAACCCATGCATGTGCCTTGACTGGAAATCTATCCATGACCTCCTGGTTCATGGGTCAATGCTTAACCACTGAGCCACATTGGCTGGGCTGGAATTCCAAACTCTGATGAGAAATAAATTTGGTGAGAAGAAAATTGTAAGTGGAAAAATATACATTGATACAAATATTCATTTTTGAAACCCACTGCTCTATTTTATTTTTGTGTAAATAATATTGAAATTTAAATTTGATTAGTTTTTGACTTGCTTGGAAAATAATTCAGTAGAGTCAATTTGGTTTCTTTTATATAGTTCTAAACACAAAGATGATTGTTATAGTTGAAAGAAAAGCATAGGATTTAACAAGACCATGGTGCCACTTATATAACCCTAATTCCTTCTCCTTTCCTTTCATAGGACTACAAGAAAATATGTGATTTTTATTTTAATTGATAGTAATAAGGTCGTGATCATATAGTGATTGGTCTATGATGTGATAGTAATGATAACACGCATTTTGTTAGATTTCTGTAATATTCACAATTGCCCTTTATATTATTACTAGAGGACTGGTGCACGAATTTGTGCACGGGTGGATGGTGGAGTCCCTTGGCCTGGCTGGTGATTGGGGTTGATGGGGAAGGGCTGGTTGACTGGCGGTCGACTGGCTGCAGGAGGTTGGCTGGCCAGGGGGAGGGACCACAGGAGGTTGGCTGGCCGCTCCCCCCATCAGGGCCAGTTGAGGGGGGCAGCCGGCAGTGGAGGAGGACCACGGGAAGTTGGTCAGCCACGGGAGGTTGGCTGTGGGAGTGCACTGACCACCAGGGGGCAGCTCCTGTGTTGAGCATCTGCCCCCTGGTGGTTAGTGAGCATCATAGCGACCAGTTGACTGGTCGTTTGGTCGTCCAGTAGCTTAGGCTTTTATATATACAGATGCATAATGCCATCAGAGGTTTATCGTAAAAGATATCTGGCATCGTTTCAGGGTGTTATTTGGAAGTCTAATGGCATACTCTAATTTTACTCATGAGTAAATTGTCCCCATTCTCAGAAAAAATCTTTAAAAGAAACATGTTCAACATTTCTTTTTTAAAGGATGACAGTTAAATGTCTGAAAGAGAAAAGAGTGGATCAAAGTGGAGTGAAAATAGAGATGGATGTACTTAGTTGTTGAATAAGAGGCTCAGTCATGAAATTTATCTGGAAAGCTCTCAAGGATAGAGAGTCTAAAGAGGAGTTAATTAAAATAAATGTAAGCATCACTGCCTAATTGTGACCATTTTCCTCCTATACCTACTTGATCTCACTTTAATCCTCACAGTCTAAATATAAAATAATGGTCAGCTGTAGCAATTACTTTGCCAAAGCTAATCCATCAAAGACATTTAGAGAAACTAAAGGATCTGGAAGGGATTTTGTTTTTGTAAAATAGAGATTGCTTCTTTACTTTTTAACCTTAAGCATAAATTGAACATCGACCCAACTCATTTTCTAGTTGGGAGAGTTTTCATATCCTTGCACAGGGTTACCTAGGATACCAAGTCTCTGCTACATTTAGGCACCTGCATAATTGCTCTACGTATATTATAACAGGTCACTTGTGAGACAAATTCAATAAAATCATCTAACTAAGTAAGATTCTGGTAAAATGAAGATTGCAAAATGTTTTGAGGTTTTATGTTTAAGAATTTTCAAATTACTCAGAAAAAGAAAAAACTGCCTTTCTCTACTATAATTTTTTAAATCAACCAATTTTGCTCCAAATAATGTTTATTGCTCCTAGTTTCTAAGTTAAGCCTATACTACCAAAGTTCTGTGACTAAAATATATGGCTTTTTGTTGTTGTTGACTATGAGGTTGATGTGATGGTAAATAGCCTAATTTTATTATAATTTGCATGTTGAAGTCAGTATTAAATCCAGAATGGGCACTAAATCCCTAATAAAAATGTTTACTTGTATTACAAATAGTAGTACATATGTCTCCTTTTTTTCCCCATTGACCTTCCCCTGGCTCCCCCCCCCCCCACCCCCCCATGTCTTGTGTCCATTTGTTATGCTTATATGCATGCTATTTGTATTACTTCAAACAATAGAATAAAGTTAAAAAAAATGTTTAATTGTAGAAAATAGATATATTATGTCAGTAAGAGTCATTGTATGAAAATATGCAGTGTTTTCTTTTTATCTCTCTAACCTGATCTCCAAGAATCTTTATTTTAGTAAATCATACCATAATTCAATTCAATGTCAAAACTTATTGATTTCACTCCAACATATTCATAGTTCAACTCCTTAGTATCCAAATTTCAAACAACTCCTTTTTGGACTATTACATTAGGCATTTAAAGGGTATTCTTGCTTTTATTCTCCTTTGATCCACTTCCACATAGCAGCAAAAGTGATATTTTCAAAATGAAAATTAGAGTATATCACTCACCTAGGTAAAATCCTCCATTTCTTATTATACTTATGTCAAACACAGACTCCTTACATTGGCTTACAGAATTCTATTTGATATGTTCTGGAATATTTCTCTGAGTGCATCTTTTATATGTTCTATCTCATCCACCACACCTAAGAGGCTGGGGGAAGTATGACAGGGGAAGGAGAGTGAGGAGAGTGGTTGTGATAGAGATCTCATGCAATTCTATGAGGAGTTCTGAAGCTCAGATGTACCTTATTGATGCAAGAGAGTCAGGCCTCTGTATCCACCCTAGACCAGTCGTTGAGTACAGGATTCTCTTTAAGGCCGCATGGAAACTTGAGAAAATTAAATCTGTTTAGCCTAGAGACAACTATTATTACCAAGCAGTATTTCAAGATGCTGGGAAAATACTCTTTTTGTTAATTTCATCTATTTTGTATATGCAAAAAGATCATATCTTTTGGGAATAGGGTTTCTGATCTTTTTTTTTTTTTTACCTTGGGAAAACTTATAAAAATACTAGAGACTGGGTGCACGAAATTTGTGCACTTGTGGGGGGCGTCCCACAGCCTGGCCTGTGCCCTCTTGCAGTCTGGGAGCCCTTGGGAGATGTCTGACTGATGGCTTAGTCCTGTCAGTCAGACATCCTTAGCGCTGCTGTGGAGGCAGGAGAGGCTCCTGCCACCGCTGCTGTGCTCCCCTGACATGAGCCTGGCTCTGGGATTCTGGCTGAGCAGCACTCCCCCTGTGGTGGGAGCTCACTGACCAACAGGGGGAAGCTCCTGCATTGAGTATCTGCTCCCTGGTGGTCAGAGCACATCATAGCGACCAGTCGTTGTGCGGTTTGGTCAATTTGCATATTAGCCTTTTATTATATAGGACTAGGGGCCTGGTGCACGAAATTCGTGCACTGGGGGTGTGTGTGTGTGTGTGGGGGGGAGAGTGTCACTCAGCCCAGCCTGCCCCCTCTCACATACTGGGAGCCCTCAGGTGTTGACCCCCATTACCCTCCAATCGCAGTATCGGCCCCTTGCCCAGGCCTGACGCCTCTGACAGAGGTGTCAGGCCTGGGCAGGGGACCCTCATTTCCCCCCATCACTGGTTCTGCCCCCAGCCCAGGCCTGATGCCTCTGGCCCAGGCATCAGGCCTGGGCAGGGGACCCCCAGACCCCTCCGATTGCTGGCTCTCCCCTTGCCCAGGCCTGATGCCTCGGCCAGAGGCGTAGACCCCCATCACCCTCCGATCACCTGATCAGCCCCTTGCCCAGGCCTGACGCCTCCGCCAGAGGTGTCAGCCTGGGACAGGGGACCCCCATCTCCCCCCGATCACTGGCTCTGGCCCTTGCCCAGGCCTGAGGCCTCTGGCCCAGGAATCATGCCTGGGCAGGGGACTCCCATCTCCCTCTGATCGCTTGCTCCACCCCCCGCCCAAGCCTGATGCCTCTGACCCAGGCTTCAGGCCTGGGTAAGGGGACCATCATATCCCCCTAATCCCTGGCTCCGCCCCCCACCCAGGCCTGATGCCTTGGCCAGAGGAGTTGACCCTCATCACCCTCCGATCACTAATCACCGGATCGGCCCCTTGCCCAGGCCTGAGGCCTCCGGCAGAGGTGTCAGGCCTGGGCAGGGGACCCCCAGCTCCCCGCGGTTGCAGGCTCCACCCCTGCCCAGGCCTAACGCCTCTGGCTGAGGCATCTGGCTCGGGCAGCGGGGACCCGCAGCTGCAGCGGCCCCGCGATCGTGGGCTCCGCTTTAGGCCCAGGCAAGGGACCCCTAGCTCCCCGGACTGCCAGCTTCGACCGTGTCCAGCTCCCATCGCTGGCTCCACCCCTACTTCCTGCTATCACTGGCCAGGGCGGCAAAGGCACCTGATTCTCCGATCATGGCTGGGGGGCAGGGCAAAGGCGGCCCCAGGGCCACCTTTGCCCTGCCCCCCAGCTCTTAGCTCCCCCCTGGGTTTCCGATCACTGTCAGTGGCAGGCGGCTTCTTCCTGCTTTCCCTTTCGCCTCCCTGCATTGTGCCTACATATGCAAATTAACCGCCATCTTGTTGGCAGTTAACTGCCAATCTTAGTTGGCAGTTAACTGCCAATCATAGTTGGCGGTTAATTTGCATATAGCCCTGATTAGCCAATGAAAAGGGTATCGTCGTACGCCAATTACCATTTTTCTCTTTTATTAGTGTAGATAGCTAATTGAATTAATTAAAGTCCCTGACACTATAGCTCGTTTCAGAGCGGCAACTTAGATATGTCACCTTGCTCCTCTTCTACCTTCTCCTCACCTTTAGCTGCCACCTCTGAATTCCTGGGTGAGTCTAGTTGCCATATTCTTCTTAGCCTGTGACTGCTGCTCTTGCCCATTTACCATTAACATTTTAGGGGAGTAACATTGGATTATCTAGATCACCTAATATCAGATGTATTCTTTCTTGTTCCATGGGTAATAGCTTCCCTCTGAAAACCAGGACAGCATGGTGACTCTTTTTCTGGCCCCTTAAAACAAGAAGTACAAATTACCAGGCATCAGCTGTAACTACTTTTAATCAGACTTTTGCTTATTTCCTCTGGTAGAACTCCACCAGTGATCACCAGGAGACCTATATCCACACAACTTAGAGTTGTGGAGACAGAAAGCAAAAACCCTAAATGAGCAAAAACCCTGGAGGTGATAGTGAAAGAGGCCACTTCTGTGGTACTTCATTTCTTGGCTCATGTACTCGACATATTACATACATAGAACTGTATAATTTTCATTGATATTGATTTAGCATATATATCTTGCATTCTGAGGATGGCTGTCCATCTTTTTGAGGTACCATCTCCAAGCTGGAGTCTTAGGTGAACCTCCAAAAATATGTTTCTTTTCCTCTTCAGGCTAGTGGTTGCTGAGGGTGTGGTATGTGGGGGAATAAATGGGTTTCATGATCATGTTCTCAGTAATACACATCCTCTGCTTTGTCCTATATGATATAATAAGGGGTCTGTGTCAGTGGCTCACTATACAAATATTTACATAGTGATGCTGGCTGAGGTCCTATAAGAAAAAAAGGCAAAGCCATGTTAAGAATGTGGGTCAGTTTTATTCATAATGGCAGGTGTCCAATGATGAAAGGAGCCCAATGTAATCAATCACCTTGGAACCAAGTAGCTCATTGCTGCCTTCTAGGGACGATTCCATACTATATCTTACTGGATTCTGTTGGATATTCAGCGGCATTAGTAGCTAGGCTAGCCTTAGTGAGTTGGGGTAGCTCTCTTTATTGCTGTTATCATGGGGCCATTATAACAGCACTGGGGTTCCTAAAGACAGGTTGACTTGACCTGAATTTTTCAAGTCAGAACTCAACAAAGAGGGAAATTGAACCTCACTGTTTGCTTTCAGGGCCACACCTGAATGTGGCTATAGCACAGAAAGAGTGCATCTTGAGTTTGTGTCCATATATAAGCTGAGCCATGTACAAACCAAGCTAACCTTCGTTCTTCCATTGTCTGTTTTAAGCACCTCCCCTGCCCACACCCGGGCACCCAGAGGACGGAGCTGAGGGAGAAGTATTGCTTGTGGAGCTCATTTATGCCCTTTGGACCTACCTGTACCCTGTGCTTCATATAACAGTTCTGTCTTATGATGCATTGCTACCAGGCCTCCCAACCTTTCGACTCAGTAACTCAGTCGATCTGACAGAAACTATTTATGGCAGATGTTCTTAATTCAAGGTCACTGGATACCTTTTAATAAGATGTTCCATATTTCCAGTGCATAGTAGCATGCCAGCTTCTGTTTTAACATCATGGCCTAACCTTGCTGTAGAAAATTAAGGTTTTTACATAATGACAATACTATTGGGGCTTGCCATGCTTTCTAAGTGGTGTTATTCCTGCAGGGCCATATGGCCCAAGTAGAACAAGGGCTGCTGGGATCACAACCTGTGTCTGCTGCAGATACCTTTTCTGCTCTGGGTCGCTTTCAAAGCTGTCAGACTTCCAGTCACCTGGCAAATGGATCCAAGTAGTAACACCCAGTGTGAATTATGCTGTACACAGAATATAAAGTGTCTGTCGGGTTCTGTGCTTCCTTTGTAGTTTTGAGTGGTGCAAGATGCAATCTGTTGTTCTTTACATTTGAGAAAAGCCTTGGATAACTAAAATCTTCACTGCTCTGACCAGTTCCGTAGCATTTTAGTGCTTATCTCCCACCTTCTGAAACAAATCTTCAACCATACTTGGCCTTTTTGCTCAGTTGGTTTGATTATCCTGCCATTAATATAGTGAACCAACTTGATAGTCTTGAATATCTTGATGGTCTAGATTCCTAAGGAGTATTTTATGAGAGGGGGGTGGGAGAGTGAACATAGCCTGGGGACGTTGGAAATGTCAACTGATTCTGGTCCCTTTTTACAGTAAGGTTCATGATAATATGTCCTTAAAGAGATAGCTCCTCTTGTACAGAAGCGAAATGGATACCTCTTTGTTTAAATTTGAGGCAGTTGACTGTTATCATCTTGTGTTTATAAGGCTGGCATGACGAATAAGTGAGAATATAATTGAGACCATGATGCTGGATTTTTTTAGGTGCTTAAAGGTAGCACTGACCTCTCCTATTTCCTCTGATAATGTGATATTGTTTTATTTGGTAACGTGGCTAGGGGAATGGGTGGTTTTGCAGGCCTTACGGCAATAGGCTTTTACTATACAGGCCAAGGAACCAATCTTGGGATTGGTTTTGTCACCAGTTAAATTATACACTCCGGGATTATGGAAATGAAGACTATGTGATGGGCTGTTTACTTATTGGACTTCGATGTAGGCCAGACCTAAGCTAGTTATGTATTTACTAGTGGGTCCCCCCTTCCTGCCACTCTAACAAGAGTTGTGTTGCTTCAGGTATCCTATATCAGCATCAACTAGGACTCTGTCCATCAATCTTCCAAATGTTTTTGAATTCCTAGTTTCCTAGTAGTATATTGTTTTCTGAGTAAATAGCCCTGACCCTTTTTTGGAAGAGCCTGGGTGAATTATTACTATTTACACATAATGTGTTTTTTCAGGGACCTTTCTTCTGGGAACTTGGACCCTCCTTCATTCAATCAAATAGTTCTGGGCCTGAAAACTGGTCCAGGACCAAAAAGTAGACACAATATCAAGATTTTTTGATGGCATTTGTGAGTGGTTGTCCTGAGTCTCCTGATAATGCATCTACAATTCATCTTGATTGTTCAGATTGATTATGCAGATAGAGCCATCTTGCCCTAAATATCTTTTCCTTTAGGATTCCATATCCTATTAAAAAAATCTCTGTCTGGATGCCATCTTCCACCCTGGTTTTCCTATGATATTGTTGCTTATGACAATAATGAAAAACAACAACAAAAACTCCACCTTGTTTTTGACAATTAAGAACCTTCACATGGTCTTCTTTATTCCAGGAAACACTCATTACCATTACCATCACCATTGCTATCAAGGAACTAAGTGCGGTAACAGCCTTTCCAGCTGTCAGACCTGGGCTACAGAATCTTACAGAGAAACTACTTCTCTGTGTCTCACCAGTGCATGCCTTATTGACTGGGTAAATGGAGTGTCCTTCAGGCCTCCTTTAAAATATAGTTGACTGGTGGTTTTCAGCCTTACATAATAGATATCCATTTCAGCATTCCAGTTTGTTGAGCTTCTCAATCCCTTTTTACACTGCCAGCTGTGATAGTGATGGCTCCTATTTTTCACTTAGTTGAGGACATCCTTCTCCAGGCCTTCAACTACCATCCTACAAGGTGAGTACTACCTCCTGTGTCCTCAATAGAGTTTTAAATCCAGTTTCACAGGAGATTGATCCCAATTTTATAAATTTCCCTTATCTAACTTTATGTCATGATGCCCTTAATATCAGACTTTCTGCTCCAGTCTCTTACATGGGCTCTGATTCCTGTTAAATACATTTGTCAAGGCTATGTAGCTCCTTCAGTTATAGCCCGTAGTAGATCAAGTGCCATCCCAGCTGAGTTATGTTATCTCCTAACCCTGGCCATTGCTCTCATGGACAAAATAGGAGAAAAGACAGAGAATCTGTGGGAGACACATGTTATCTTTTAAGGCAGTGCTTGGTAGATTTTCTTTGAGCAAGTTGCATGCATGATTTTAACATGGAGGTGTCCCAGGTTTCTGGGGAGCACTAAAAGTCCCGGAGGATTTAGGATATTCTGCAATTTCAGAGAGTTCAGGAGAATATGGAGACTTTAGATGTTTATATGCATTGGCATACATGTCCCAAATCCCAAGTATAAAATTCTCACTCCTTCCAAATTAGAGTTCAGATCATGGGACAGTGGAATTGCTAGGGTTGAGGGTCCAACATTCTCTGGGGCTGCATTACTATTATAGTTAAGTGCTGACCTTGAGCCTCAGCTTTCTGCTTTCTAGCTTCAGGAGGTACAATTCTTTATGTTTCCAAGGTGGCAGTATGGCTTTTAAACACATAGTCTTAAATTGGTGATGTGTTAACTCAGGTTTTTGCTATCTTTCTCCAATTTATTGATCACTCCTAGCAATACTTCTAGCAATTATGTTTCTCATAATTACTATTTCCCCAGAACCTCTCAGTTACCCAATATATTGATACTTCAGTGCATTCCTTCCACTGGTATACCATTCCAGTTCATCATTGATGGAAGTGTTAACAATTACACTGCTATCTCATGCCAGAAACTATCAGTATTACACCTATCCCAGTAAAGGGATTCTCATTGTCAATAGCCAATGAATAATTCATCTCCAAAATACCATTCTTAGGGACTGCTTCCTTCTCTTGACGTTGTCTGTCAATAGCTTGATTCTGCAGAAAATGGAGTCCTAGAAATATTAGGGAATGCTTTAGAAAACAATCCCTTTCAGAGACTCAAGGAAGTAGGACAGGGCAGAGGGAAAACTTGACCTGCAATGTAGCTGCAACAAAATGCTCAACCAGTCTCATGAATGGATCTGAAGCTGGAGTAGCTCTTCAGCAATATCCTGCATTGCATCTCATGGGTAGGAGATATGGGGATGCTTTGTACCCTTGCATGAAACAGTCATTGGAAGAAAGCCATCTCTGCAGAGGAAGAGTTACTTTGGGCAAGCAACTCCCTTTGCCTAAGAACTTTCACAGAGATTCAGCTGTGGGCATCAGTAGGTAACACTTTCAATCCTGAAGGGAGCATTGTGTGGTGAGCCAGTGTACTTGCTACAGGACCCAGGATGAAATAGTTCTGCTACAACTTTGCCCATACACTCAGATCTATAACTTCCCATTGTTTTTTCCCCTCTTCCACACAGAAATCACTTGCAGAATAAGGCCTGCCCTACAATTTTCCACATAAGATATCAAAAACTTGTGAAGATGGGATATTTAAAAAGAGGGAAAATGCAGCAGGGGATGCATTAAGATTTCTTAATTTCTTCATTTTAGATCCCTAATCCTGTAGGTCACACTTTTTCCAGGGAGAGGGAGAGTATGGTGTTCATAAATGGCCCAAAGTACTAGAAGTTGGCTGAAAAAAATGAGGAAAGGAGAATGGAATTCCATTTTACATTCTCCATTTTTTTTTAATACTAACTTAGTGGTCCTCAAATATAGCAGCACCTTAGAATCCTCTTCAATGAATTTTAAAATACATCATTACCTGGGTCCATCCTTGGCCAATTAAGTCAGAAGCTCTGAGAATGGTGCTGAGTAACCTCTGGGTTTTAAATGCTTACTAAGTCAATCTAAAGTTCAGGCAGTATTTCATAGTATATTGGACTTACTGGTTAGAATTACAATCAACTACTCTTGTAACTGTCATCCTGGGAAGAGACCAGAGCCACATGCCCATATTTATACTTCTGATCTGTCAATGTCAACCACTGCTGTTTGTGTATGTATTTGGAAGCATTGGAATGTATTTTTTATTTTGTCCTTAATAGGCTGTGATATGGATCAAGTATATACAGCTCCCTAGGCATAAAATGACTCTCTGTTCTATCTGCTATCTTGTACTAGTCCCAAAGAGAAGTTACATAGAGCCTAAAAAACAGCATAACATTTTTACAAATATTTTAAGATTATCAATGTTAAATAATAACAAAATGATTAAATCCTCTAGAAATTTAAGATCTCATGGAGAAATTAGAATTCAAGAAATAACATATCTTAAAGTTAAAGACATAAAAGTCCACACATGTCCAACAAGCATTTAAATAAAGATCTCAATATTTTCTCCTGTTCAATTTCAGCCAAAAGAATCTCACTGAGATGTTTGGGAGGAAATGGGGTTTCTTTAGTCACTCACTGTAATGAATATAACCTTGCAACAGCTCTGAAAATGATCTTATGTATAAACCTTTAATGTGTTCTACATTTTAAACTCTAAATGATGTATTAGATTCATCATTTCAAGTTTTTATAAGGTAGCCTTCAAACAGACACTCTTGAAAATACATATTTTCAATGCCTTATCTCAGCTAATAATGTTTCTAGTCTCACTTTATGTTTCCAATCAAAGACCATAGCAGAGAATTAGTCATTTCAGACAGAATGAGGTAGAGGGAGAGAAGAAACTATTCTTGCTTTCAACCTTATCTGAATGGTACTAATGTACAAGTTGTGCAGAATTTCAAACTCGGGGAATTTAAAGTAAATTGAGAGCTACATATCAAGAGGCTAGTTTAATCACCATGTTTATTATCTAAAGAGGGAAAAAAATGACCAAACTTCCTTTCTCTTTTAGTAAATGAGATTTATAAATTCTTTGCACAGTTTGGAACAATATTTTAGTGACACATATCTTATTTAATGTGTCATTTTTCCATATAACACATTTAATATCTGCTGTTGAAATGAAAATTTTGATGCAGGTAGGATATGGCCTGAGGTGATACTATCTAAGCTCCCAGGTGATGCTGAAGACATCCAGTCTAAAGATAACATGGTTGTTTTTTTTTAAATGTTTTTGTTGATTTTTAAAAAGTTGAAAGGAGGAGGGATAGAGAGATAGAAACATCAATGCGAGAGGAACATCATTATTTTATTTTATTTTTTTAATATATTTTTTATTGATTTCAGAGAGGAAGGGAGAGGGAGAGAGAGATAGAAACATCAATGATGAGGGAGAATCATTGATCAGCTGCCTCCTCCATGCCTCCCACTGGGGATCGAGCCCACAACCCAGGCATGTGCCCTTGACTGGAATCGAACCTGGGACCTTTCAGTTTGCAGGCCGACGCTCTGTCCACTGACCCAATCCGACTAGGGCGAGAGAGGAACATTATTGATTGACTGCCTCCTGCATGTCCTCCATTGGGGACCATTTTTGAACAATTTTTATATTCCTTTGTGAGAGTCAAATTTATTCTGATTTATTTGGATTATAGATATACTTGGCATTAGTCTATCTGATATCATATTTCTTGATGATATCTTATTTTTAGTCTTTCCAATGTTTTCTTTATCTTCTCTCTCCTCTTATTTGTTAGATAATTTTGGACAGTTTCACTTTTCCTTTTTGTTTTGCTAACCCCATATTGATTTCAATCAATCCTTTTTTCTGGTGACATTTAATACTTGAGCATATATATATTTACACTTGTATTTTTCAATTAGTGATGTTTCTTTAGTACCTCCAAAGTAGACCTGAATTGCAGAATATTTTTTCAGATCTTCACATTCAATACAGTGGATGAAACTTAAAGAAATTATGAAACATAGGAACAAGCTATTTCCATAACCTGTAAATAGCCTTTTATTTTGTTTTAGTAAAAAGAGTTTGAAGCAGTTCATCTAATTTTGGTATACAATTCTACTTGACTCAGAAAAAATACTTATTCTACTTGACTCAGAAAAAATACTTATTTAATACTGTCATACTTAAATAGATTGGGAAGAAGATATTCATTATTTTAATCCTCTTTCAAAATATATCTGCCTGAAAAAGACAACTTTTTTCCAAAACTAACATAGCTTTCTAAATATTTGCAGAGTTAATGATGTGCACATTACTTAAAATTGATTACTATTCATGAAAACAATACTTAAATACTAAAACAATGAAAATAAAATAATCATTTATATCCAGCTAGTTCATGACCCTTTAGTTCATGATATGAAGAGTCACAAAGAGTATAGTTTTTTTTCTCTGTTTTAAGTAGATAAAAAAGTGTCAAGTTGCCAACCTAGTAATTGCATGAATAAAAAGTAAAACCACAATGCAATTAAAATGATCTTTGTCATATTTTCCTGTCATATACTCTTTCTGTGTGGGTGGTCTCCAAGCATGAGATCTGTTCTTGTCATTTTGTTTCAGGTAGAAACTTTGATTTTGAATGTATTATCTCCTAATCATTGATTACTCCCTTTTGATAAAAAGTAATTTTTCTCATTTTCTATATACTTTCATTTCTTCCTTGAAAAGTGCAAGGTGTATAACTCTACATATTCTGTAAATTCCTCAAATTTTATTGTTGAAATGTCAGAGATTAGTATTAACAGATTAAATATCTAGATATGGTCTTTACAAGGATGATGCCTTTTCATTCTAACACCAATAGTACAGCATCTAGAAAGTAGTAATACAAAGCAAGCTTTCACATCATGCAGAGACAAATTATGTGCCCCTTAACAGAATACGTTAAGCACCCACTACATCCAATGTATTTTGTAATTATTTGGGTTATAAAATCAAATTGTTTGGGTTATTTGAGTCAAACTTTGATACCCAGAAGTAGTTTCAAAATGTGATTTCTAACTATAGTTGCACATATAATTAAAATTTTAAAAACATAAGACAAAAATTCAGTAGACCAAAAAGGGCTACATTAATCAAGGGAAAATGTTAATAATCAGTAGAGAAAAAGTATTACTAAATTCTACATCTAATTTCTACGATTCCATATCTATCACGAGTGATGCTTAAATTTTGCAAAAATATTTAAATGAATCGGTTGACTGCTTCTTATTGAAAAAGCATAACAACATTATGATAAAGAAATAGATAATTTGAGACCTATTGATTTATTGTTACATATTTTTGCTGTTAATTAACATTAAGTATTTATATAGAAACTGTTGTTTGTTTTGATGGCTTCCATTCTTAGGGTTTCTTTTCAAATTATATTTTCTGTTCTTATAGTAGCTCTGAGTGTTATAAGTCTGATTTTTCCACCTGTAATATTTCAGGTCTTCAATAGGAGTAAGTGCAAAGGGAAAAAAGAAAACACACTAAATAGCATTTTTTTTTAGTGATTCTAAAAAATGAGTATGTATTTCCTTTTATTCACTAAATTTTGGCAAATCAGTTTTTCCTACATGTATTTATTCAGTGATAATTCAGTGGCTATGTTTAGAAAGATTTATCTCTAAAACTTTGTAAGTCCCCAACCATTTTAGGGCTTGTTCTGAAAAATTAAAATTAATATTTTAGTTGTCAGTGCAAATATTAACTTTTGCTTATGCTATCATTTTGATCATTTATGCTTTATGATTTTAATACCATTTTGAAAGAATGGGTATAGAGTTCATTTCTAAACCATTCTCTACTTGGTTATATGAAGTCATGTAATTTCCCTATAATTCTTACCTTCTTAGTCAGAAATTATGGAACAAATTTAACTCAGGACTATCAACGGGATATGTCAGCATCTGTCAGTTTTTGTTTTATTTTGTGTTTAGCTTTTGAAAGGAAGATAATTTAAACTGATCCCTCAAGGAATCTTTGTTAAGTTTTATGTTCCTTAAAATTAGAAAATAAATGCACGCAGACATGTACATGTTAAAGGATTGTTATAAGTACTAATTTTGATGAGTATTAATTTTATAGTTTATATACTCTAAGTGGCTTGTATAGAAAAATTGTGATTGTCATCTGCTGATCCACTCTTTAACATAAAATTTATATTTCTATTTGGATATTATTCATATTAATAACAAGCTTTTATTTAAACTCAAATTTGCTTTCTATATTTTTTGTAATTCATTAATTTATTTATGATTAGACAAAATACACTAAATATGAATTTGGTTTCTTAATTCATGCTTAATTACTTGTCTAGATGACATTTCATAAATAATTTAAACATAAGCATACATGTGTAGTCCACTTCATATAAACTTTCTATCATGCATGTTTAATATACCAACTTTTAATATAATCTTAAGGCAGTATAACAGATTGGAAAAGATGCTACAGTTAGAAAAATTATATTTAAGTCCTTGTTTTATTTCAAAGTTATTATTTTTATTATCTCCGTGATATCTAAATAATGCTAATAATCCTTGTTTTCATGGGTTAATTTTAATTTATGTTTATATGTCAGATTAATTATTATACTTGTAATTGGTTGGTAAAGTATGAATAGTACAAATTTGTTATTCATGTTGTTATTTACTATTATTATCTAAGAGACGTTCTTGTCAATATCACATATTTTATAGTTATGGAGATAAGGTCTGTTTGTAAGGCCAGATGAGTTTGGGAGTTAAATTGCGTGTAACTATTTGAAGCTATTATTATTATGGGGTATTAAGTACTGAAGGGAACATGAAGAATGGCTCATTGTAGAATTGTAACCTAGTAGGCATAAGCAGTTTCTGGTAAAAGAGTACAAGGTGGAAGTACTGAGGAATAAGTCAACTTAAGACCAACTGCTGCCCAGCCAGCATGGCTCAGTGGTTGAGCATCAACCTATGAACCTGGAGGTCGCAGTTCGATTCCCTGTTAGGGCACATGCCTCGGTTGCAGGCTCAATCCCTGTGTAGGGCATGCAGGAGGCAGCTGATCAATGATTCTCTCTCATCATTGATGTTTCTCTCTCCCTCTCTGAAATCAATTAAAAACTATATTAAAAAAACACACCGACAAACATGTGCTTGGCTACTTAAAAGATATGTATTAAAACTGGTCAATAATTGTGATTGAAGGAAAATTTGACGATGAAATATAATAAACACAATTCTTGGTGTTCAGTACATAATTTGATTGGATTAGATCACAGGAAATATGAGTCTTTCATTTATAAATTATAAACAGATCAATGAAAAGAGGCAACTGCTGAACCAGATACCTTTCATTACAGCAAATACTGAAGCAGGGTGAACCAGACTGCTAGTGAACAGAATTCCAAACAAATTAACATCTGGCAGTGTTAAGAAACATTATTTATGTGATTTTTGAAATTCTAGGTTTGTTATTGCCTTACTCTAGGACTTCTCAAAATTTTAGTTACCTACCATCAAATAGCTACATACATCTTGTAGAACATCTCACTCTCCACTGTAGTGCCCCTTTCATTTTCTTTCCATTTATTTACCTGGCTTATTTTTGTATTTTAACTAGACTCTACACTATTTAAGGACAGAGATTATGTCTGGAGTGTGAATTTCTACCATAGTTCTAGACACTTTGTAGCTATTCAAATACTATTTGTGTGAATAAATTAAACTATCATTTATTCTCTATATATCACTTGCATATTATCCACCCTGTTAATATATTGTTGCAGGACATATAGTAAAATCATATGCATATTTCTTTTAACAGCACTAAATTTGTTTTTTCTTTCTTCATAGAAAGTAACAAAGAAGCAAACAATGACAAAGCATTCCTTAGCCATATACTCAACAGGCACCTAACTAAAGATTTAAAAGCTGTAGATAGTTATATTTCTTGTATACTATTTGGTGTACAATTGAAGTTTTCCAACCTGCCAAATATTATTACAAAGATGAATTATTGAAACTAATATCTACTGTAATGCTGCAGCTATTTTGGTACATTAAATCCAAAAACCTATAGGTGACTCCATTAGAAAGGATGGGTAGATTTTCACCATAGCATCAGCTAAATTAAATTAGTATTCTTACTACCTTTGATTAGCTTAATGTCTATTTATTATGCTAAATTTAACAATCGCTCTCTTGTGTCTTTATTATTCCTATTTTCAGAAAATTAAATGGAGGAAAGGTGACTCAGTGTGTCGTATTTAAAAATTATGCATGTTACATGGAACCGATCTAAATACTAAAAGAGAACCTTTTAAAACTAAAGATGTTTTTTAAGAAACTTTATTTTTAAAAAGTAACACTTCTGATGCAAAAAACTTAGGTAATTTTGGAGTAATTTCTTTGAGGGACTCACATAAGTATGTACATAATTAAAATTGTGTCCATCCCCTCCCATTAAAAAATTACTCAATATGGTCAATCTGATAATCACTCTTTATATTTGTTTGTGTCTTCCACTTTCAATACGCTGATGTGCAATCAATATTTTAGCTTTGTTGGATTTAGATAATATGAAATGTTTTGCATAGTCTGATCCTAAGCATGAATAAAGAGGAATCAAATTGATTTTCAGTCATCATTCAGTAAACACAATATCTATCAAGTAAATCCATGCCTGACATCTTTAGAATCAAAGACTGCTCAGCTACACCGATCAACACTGATTTATTTGCCACTAAAAATCTATATAAATTTGATTACCTTTAAAAAATAATCCTATTTTTTCTCATTTTGCTTTATAATATTCTGTATAGCTGTTTCTCACACTATTACATTTATACACACTGTGTCATTACCTTTTCACTGATGGGCAAACTAAATGTCTTTCAGAGTATTTTACTCAAGTCATTTATGTAGATTTCACACAATGATTTATTAGACAGGAAAGGACTCTGCATAAAAACCATGGCAACTTTGTCCTTATCCTCTAATGTTTTCCTCTGAAGTAAACTTAGAAAGAATTTTTTTAAACCTAACTGAACTAGGTTTTGGTGGTTTATTTTAAATAAATCATAACTACTATGGACAATAGTAATGCTGTCACAATGCTTAATTTGATTTGGGAGTGCATGTAGGATAAAAGAGTCAAAGGTGAGTAGAACAAATTTGATCTTGTAGCAGAAGAGAAAAGGCAAGTAAGTATGAGTGTTTTAGTGACATCCTTGGGAATATACTATATCTGATACTGAGAACATCTAGAGATGACTGAACTGGGAATCTAGCATGCTGATTATAACTTTCAATACATTGTACAAAGTCACCATGAAAAGATATTATTGAAGAATAAACAAAGGGGATGTTTTTGAAGCACTTGTTCCATAACCCATGACCTCAAACCCACATAGAGACCTCGGTATGTAAACAGATGTAAATGTTTCCAATATGAGGTGATGGAAGGTCCTGGAAATAACTCCCAGGCTTTCACAGTGAGGTCCCTCCCCGCTTGCTAACCTGGCATGGTCATCCTCCAAATTACCTAACTGGCATGTTCCCTCTTAAGATAAGGTTAGACGTCACCTCTTCCAAGAAAGGTTTCCTGACCTGTACAACATTCAATTGTCCTGTGAAGTGTCCTGGAAAACTGTTTCTCTTTAGCATGGATTTTATCACATTATATTGACATTTATAGTTTATTTCCCTTATAGTACTGACTGAGATCTGTAACATAGTTCATTTTCTGGCCCATGATAGCCATTCATTACATATTCCCTAAAAATAATGAGTAAACAGGTAAATGAAGTAACAGCAGACAAAATAAATTTGGTAAGTGAGAGAATGAGTTACTTTACTGAGTCTATATTTGAATACATGTTTCATCTAGTTTAGAATTAACATAGGGTCCAACAGCCTCAGGTTCTAAGTGAGAAAGTAACTCAGAAGCTTCTAGAGACACTCAAAAATAAACATTGATATTATAGTTATAAATGCTTCAAATTAGAAATAAAAGGAAGGGGCATCTAAAGGAAATCTATGTAGCATAGGGTGCGGAGGAATTCTACTTAAAATAAAAAACTTGGATAAAATTTTTCAAAAATAAATGTATACTTTTTCTTGAAGAAAAAAATCCTTTATGAATATTTATCATCAAATGATTCAGCTGTAGCCATAAAAATAGAATAGGAATGAAAATATTTGGAATTCACTTAGGGTATTGCCTTAGACCACCCTGAAATAATAAAGGATCCCTATAACTAATTATAAAGAAAACCCAGGGAGACATTTGTAAAGACAAATGACATACCAATAATTAAAATTGCTTTCTTAGGATTAAGGTCAATTTCAGACTTTCTTAACATTTCTCAGAGAAAACTGTGTTGGAAACAGTCCAACTCTCTAACAGTGACTATAATTTCATGAAATTAAATATAAACAAGATATTTAATTGTAATATAAAAATTTATATATCCTCATGAATATATTTATTATTAACTCACAGTACTGGATTTTTGTATAATTTTTCCCCCCATTGATTTTTACAGTGGAAGGGAGGGAGGTGGGGAGAGAGAAACATCAATGTGAGAAAGACACATCTGTTGGTTGCCTCCCACACGTGCCCTGACCGAGGCTGGGGATCGAGCCTGCAACCAAAGTATGTGCCCTTGACTGGAATTGAACCCATAACCCTTCAGTCTGTGGGCTGACTTTCTAACCATCGAGCCAAACTGGCCAGGTCAGAAATTTTTAAAACTTTTCTGTCTATAGTATCATCATAGCATTGGAAAAGTGAAGGGAAAGATTCAAACTGATGATCTCTCTCCTAGAATTAGGATCAAATGTCCACGTTTTCCTAAACCAAATGAAATTATTGTTTATATACCACTTGTAGCTAATATGCCACAGAAAGCTACCAAGAACTTCCAGTATTTCATTGGAAAGCTATTTTATAAATATATATGTCTGTCTTTAGTTTGATCATGGAAGAAGTCTGAGGTTCCTATTTATTGTGATGTATGATTTTATATAATTAAAATTTATAAATTGTCACTTTTAGTGAATTTGGAACACTTTCGATCCAATGTAGTACTTTATCACGTCTTTATTTTCCTCTCATGTCAACACTAACTATTGAGAAATGGCTTTTAAAAAATTATAAGCTAAAAAAAAATTATAAGCTTTTCAGTTAAGTTTAGTATTTTGAATTATATTTTAGATCTCTTCTCTGAATACAAGACGACTGTGAGACTATCACACTTATTTGTGATAAGATGTATACATTAAATGGAGTGGAAAAATACTAAACTAGGTTAGCTAAAGTTATGTACTGGGAAATACTAGAAAAATGACACACAATAAATACAACACATTTGGAAAATGGATCTTTGATCAAGTGCTAAAAGCAGTCATTTTAATTTTTTCAAAGAAAATGAAGCTGAGTTTAAATGGTTCAGAATATATTTACCCTACAATTTACTTTGTAATTTAAAATCATTTGTGGGTGATTCATGATAAAAATCCATGCATGATCCATCACAAGTTTAAGATTTGGCTTTTCCCTGCTTAAACTCTTCCATACCAATAACTCACATTTATTTAGCACTTATTTGTTGTCATATTCTATTCTAGGCTCATTACACACATAATGCATAATCGGTATACATTGCTTTCCAAATTTAATTTTTAAAATGAGGTTTAGAGAAATTGGGTAGTTTTCTCAAGGTAACATGTTTAATAAATGGGAGAGTTAGAATTTTAATGGAGGAATTTGGGGCTTCCAGTTCTAGTTCTCTCTACCAAACTGCTTATTTACCAAACTGCCTATCTGTTCAGTATCATATCTTACTATTTTTATTCCTGATCATCTGGGAATCAAAACTGCAACCTTTTTGGTGTACAGTATGACGTTCCAACCAATTGAGCCACCAGGCCAGGCCTCTTCTACTTTTCTTTTTTAATATTTTTTATTGATTTTTTTTACAGAGAAGAAGGGAGAAGGATAGGTAGAAACATCGATGAGAGAGAAACATCGATCAGCTGCCTCCTGCACACCCCCAACTGGGGATGTGCCCGCAACCAAGGTATAAGCCCTTGACTGGAATCGAACCTGGGACCCTTAAGTCCGCAGGCCCATGCTCTATCCATTGACCAAAGCCAGTTAGGACGGCCCCTTCTACTTTTAAATACATGGTAAACTCCTATTTTCTTTAAAAAGTATTATCATATTATAGGTTTCCAATAAATTCATTCTCCTATAAAATTTAGATATTTAATATAATTAACTGGCTTTAATTATAAATGAAAATATATTCTCTAAGTGTTTGTTAGTAAACTGAGGTCAACTTGTAGTGATGTGCATAACTACACTAGAGAAAGATTTTAACACTTTAAACATGGTCTTCCAAATACATTTAATACACATAACAGTCTTTCAGAATTTCAAAAAAGTGTCCATTTCTTCAATGGTCTTAGTCTTGTCAAGAGAGAGATATTTATGTCATTCACCTGTAGACATTGCTTTCAATCAATGAATTGAAACTTGCTGGACTAGCCTAGTAGGAAAAGGGTTGTAAAAGGTTATTTCTACAGATGAGGCATTGTTTTTATAAGAGTTGTGATAAAAGGAAAAGATGGTCAGAAAAAGAAGGCTTTTTTGTGTGTGATAATACAAAAAAAAATATACACACAACAAGCAAATCTAGGTGGAAAGTTGTATCAGACTACTTTGATTTTTAAAGCATAATTTTAAATAAATGCATGATAATTGTGGGAAATTATTGTGGAACTTTCAAGAATGGCATGAGGTCCAGATAGGAGTAGCAAACTGAAGGAAAAAGCATCTGCAGACTTTGAAGAAGTCTCCCGTGTTGAGAGGGCCACATGGCAAAAAACTACAAATAGTATCTGGGCGCTGGTCCCTGGCTGATGACCATAAAGAACGCAGAGAACTGTCCTACAATCACAAGAAATGAAATCTGTCAATAATCTCAGGGACCTGAAGTGGATTAGTCCCCAGCCTACCTTCCAGAATGTTGTGACTCTGTTAAATTAACTTTTGTTAGGTATACCCTAGCAGTGGTCGGCAAACTCATTAGTCAACAGAGCCAAATATCAACAGTACAACGATGGAAATTTCTTTTGAGAGCCAAATTTTTTAAACTTTAACTATATAGGTAGGTACATTGTTATTAACTTAATTAGGGTACTCCTAAGGCTTAGGAAGAGCCACACTCAAGGGGCCTAAGAGCCGCGTGTGGCTTACGAGCTGCAGTTTGCCGATCACGGCCCTAGGGTGTTGGTGGTGAGCCAGACTTCAAGGAGAGATCACAGAGGGAAGTGAAAATAGAGAAGTTCCTTACTCACAGATCCTGGGGCAGCTGCAAGGCACACCACCAGAATCCATGCGGTGGGAATGTCAAGGCAGGGTGCAGGCCGACAGAGCACATCAGAACCTTTGGCACATGCCTTTATTCGGGTATATGGGCTGGAGTGCTTTGGACTTCCTAGCTAAGGGTGGATTGATCAATTCAAACCCCAAAGGGCACTAGTTTTATAGGCTTCAATTGGATCTTATCAAAGAGATGCACAGAGAAAGGCCTTAGGAGGTGGGGTACAGTGCTTATCACAAGGGAGTTTGGGGGAGTCTTATCAGCAATTGATGCTTACCTGAGACTCTGGAGACTGTAGGGCATGAACTCTGGCAAAGGGCTAGTGGCATTTCAAGGCTCCTGACCGCACATGTGGATACTGAGGTAGCAATATTATGTAGTTTAGCTAAACTCTCAACATAGATGCAGTGCAGCCTGGCTGGACCCTGATTTCAGCCTTCTGAGATCCTGAGGGAAGGACCAGCTAAGCTACGGTTGGACTCCTGACCACAGAAAATGTGAAAGGGTAACTGTGTGTTGTTTTAAGCTTCTATATTTGTGGTAGAAAACAAAAATGAGTCATTTGAACAATTTTGACAGTAGGGTGGCGTGGTGGTGGTTACATATCATAGGTAAAACCCAATGGGGACTTCATCCCCTGACTCAAAAAGATTGATTTAGAGATGGACTATGAAGCAAGCCAAGTAAATAAAAATTCTTTTAAAGGATAGAACTAAACCTTTTATGCCAGTTATCATGCTACCTGGGAAGAGCAAAAATGTGAAAATATGTTATATGTTTCTCTATCCAGCTACACATGCTGGAAGAGAAAATACATGCTTTGCCAATGAAAGAGTCATAGCTTATCCAGACTTAAATTTGGGGTCTATTGTCTATTCCCAACATGTCCTTAAGAATAATGAAATTCTGGCCAAGTTTAACTAAATGCCATCTCCTGAACTCAGCACTTATATTTGACTTTTGTATTTTTCTCTATGAGTTTCTTCCACTGCAGTGCACTACCTTGTGTATACTTTTCCTTGACTTTTTCTATCATCTTCATATCCATTCTTCAATGATAAGAGTTGAAGTTGCCTGTCACCAGAATATCTTTGCTCAAAAATTCAAAATACATTTCTAGAATAATTTTACCTCAGTCATGCAAATTAATTCGTCTTATGGAACTTAGTAAGAATGTCTCTGTGACTTCGTACATGATCATTTTTTATAATTCCTCCTAGCTTATTTGAAAAGACTATATATTCTGGTTTTAGTCTTTTCTTTTTAAGTACTTTTTATCTACTCAAAAAAAATTTTTTTAAATCTTTGTTGAAAGTATTACATTCATTCCCCCTTTTCCTCCATTGACCTCTTCCAATCCTGCCCCCTACCCCAGGCCTTCACCACCCTATTATCTGTGTCCATGGTTTAAGAACTGTTTATAGAATTTCAGTTTTTCAGTTCTGATGCAAGTTTATTGTCTTTTAAATTTTAAAAATATTTCCAATGTTGATAATTTTAAAGGGTTAAAATCTGAAGTATGGAGAAATGAATGTGTGATTCTAAATATAGTTTTAATCAAGCAAAATGGTACCATCTTGACTTTTGCAAATGGGGAGTATACTATAGGGATACACAGGGCCACTGAAACAGGATGCAAAATACCTCCTCTCACTACACTAGTGACTCAGACATTCTGATGCTGACCACGATCCTGGGACCTTTAACAGAATATCCTAATTCTGATTAAAACATTGAGTTTCGCTGGTTTGATATATAGAGCTAACAGTCTACACATCTCATCCCATACTCTAAAAATTTCATACTTGTGTACTTTTCTGCTTCATCCTCTAGACCCGTGGTCGGCAAACTGCGGCTCGTGAGCCACATGTGGCTCTTTGGCCCCTTGAGTGTGGCTCTTCCTAAGCCTTAGGAGTACCCTAATTAAGTTAATAACAATGTACCTACCTATATAGTTTAAGTTTAAAAAATTTAGCTCTCAAAAGAAATTTCAATCGTTGTACTGTTGATATTTGGCTCTGTTGACTAATGAGTTTGCCAACCACTGCTCTAGACTATAAAATCTTTCTGGTATAGGGCTACCATCAGATATCCCTGGGTATGCTTGTCTTCTCAGCTGTACCCCAGGGATAAGCACTTATTTTTACTCAGTACGTCTTTGTTACATAAAACAAAACCAAATGAGGGAAGCTGTATGGACAGCTCAGAACTGAAGCCTAATGAAAATGTTTCTCCTTGGCAGCACCACCTGAGGTTTGCCACGAAGTTAATAACAGTGAATTAATCTGCTCAGGAACAGGAGGTAAAAAACAACAAAACAAAACTTTATGTGACAGCAGCTATGCAATGCACATTCATACTGATATTTTAAAATCAATCATTAAGACCTTACTTGACTGACATATGCTGAACTTTACTATGATATATGCTCTATAAGGGCATGGACTTTGTAGATAGTGCTTACCAACTATCCTCAGCCTCTGTTCTCAGCATATGTTAGGACCTTGATTAATATTGATTAAATGGATTAATGGAGCAATCATTACATCAAGGATTAGAAATCCAAATTAAATAATAGTTTGCTAAAAAAACATCTTCCGTATTTGTTACATAAATTTCTATGTGTCATCTAATGCAATAAAACCCAGAAGTGAATTTGAAAAGCATCGGTTTTTATTTATTTGTAAAAAGTCTGGGTTTATATTAAGGAAGATTCACTCTCACCTCTGAATTCTGACATTTTTGTATCTGTGTTCCACTGTCTTCAAACATAACAAGTCCAACCCTAAGGTCATCATTTTACACTCAAAATAGCTTTCCCTTCTTGTCTTCTTCATTCTATTCGAGGCATTACAAATCCTGCAAACTTAGGATAATTTTCAAATGTTTTATTGCTCCATAATGTTCAGTGACTTGTCTTAGGCTTTGAGGATATCTGCTAATCACATTCATGTTGACAACAACCCAATTAGATGGGAAAGAACTCAAGTCTGCAGATAGGGAAGTGGGGAGTCACTTCCCCAAGGAAGGTTTAAATAACCATTATTCATGCCCAGACCCAGTCCCAGTTTCCCCAGTAGCTCTTTCTATGGCATTCCCTCTCATATTTTACTTTTTTATCCTGATATCTTTTAATGCATATAATCTCCTGTATTTTAATTTTATTAATCTTGTGCTGTAGCTGGACTGTTTCATTTGTGCTTATCATCTCTCCTCAGAAAGCTCTTTGATATCTCAAAGGAAGGCTCTCTCTGGCCACCTCTGAAAGGTGAATACCTGTAGCATTTTCCTTTTACCATGTTAGCTCCTGACACTTCCTTTCAGGGCAATTACCATTCTTTTGAAACAGCCTTGTGATCATAAAGAAATCCCTAGTAGGTATCTAAAGGCTCTGTTTTAAGTTTTTTCATTGTAGTTGACATGTACATCAAGCACAGCTCTAGCCATCAGGCTGAGTTACATTGTCACTAATCTCTGTGAACACGTAGTCAAGTTGAAAAGATACAGAAGAAAACGGCAATTTCAAGAGAATCTGACAGAGATAATGTAATAGGTGCTGTGATCCTGTAAGGCATCATATGATACCTGTACGGGGGACCAAACTTAATGTGGAGAAGCCTTGAAAGTCTTTTTTTGGGGGTGGGAGAGGAGAGAATACTTTTCATTGAGATAAATTTACATAACATAAAATCCATCACCTTAATCATTCAAAATTTACAATTCAGTCAGATGTAGTATAGTCAAAGTACTGTGCAGCCATCACCACTCTATAAGTCAAAAAAATTTAAACACCCCATTAAGAAGTCATTCTTCATTTTCCCCTGCTCCTTTCTCCTGAAAACTACCAGTCTATTTTGTGTCTCAATGAATTTGCTTATTCTGGACATTTCATATAAATAAAAACATATAAATAGATTACTCTTTGTCTAGTAAGTTCAAATTTTGATCTACCTTAGGGACAGTTTCTATTTATTGCGTTTATTCCCCTTCTGTTCATAGGCCATCCTTTCTTGTTTATTTGTTTGCATCATATTTTTTGTTGAAAACTGAAATATGCTGATATTAAAATCTAGACAAATGGCATCTCTGTAAATCAGTTATCCTTCCTCCCCAGGTTTGTTGTTTCTCCCATAGCCATTGCTATTGTTTACGTATGTGACTTTTCCTAAACTAATTTTGTAAAGTCTCTGTTCTCTGTCATGTGTTGCCACTAACGTCTCTGTTCTGTTAGTTTAGTGGTGGGATGGAAATTGGACCGAGGTTTGCTTACAGACCTGGAAACAATGAACTCCCAGTCTTTGCTGATGGCCTCTGTCTGCATGTTGGTCATGCCTTCAACACAGCCAGGCAGTTTACAACTCTGCCTTAGCCTTTACTACCTCCCTACAGCACCTGAAGAGCCATCCGAGGTGAGAGCTTAGGACCATTTTTGTTTTTTCTTGAGCATTTTCCCTGCTCTGAGATTTCACGTGGCCTTCTAGACTCCCAGGAAGATGTTGGAGCTTTAAAAAATGTTTATTACCCCGATGCATCTTATTCCCCAGCTTTTCCTCCAAAGCTTTTTAGTTAGTCAATGGTGTGTTCCAAAGATTATTCATTGTCCCAGTGAACAGTGGCTAATACATCTCCCTTTACTTGACAAATACCCTGGATATCTGCCCCAGCACCAGAAGAGTTTCTATTAAGTCAAAATCATGGCAACCCTTTGGAGGGTCTTCCAGGGAACCACTAGATAGGTCAAAACTGTCACCATTCTTTGCAAATGAGCTATGTTTTGTTCCCTTTAGCACTGGTGCCCTACAAGGGTTATGGGTTGCTATCTTCAAAGACATTGCATAACTAGGGAATGTGAAATTGAAATGGGGTAACTTAAGGTACCACAAAGCTCTCTGTTCTTACCAAGAGTTAGATGCCTTTTCTTGCTTAAGCATTACTCTTATTGCTGAAAGCTTTTGGTGAGTTTCCAGAGTTCGAAGACAGTTGGCTCTGACAGTTTTTACAAGTTTCTCATTGACTTTATGGAAGGATGAACTTTTGGATTTCTTTGCCATTTTCTCTGACAACACTATAAAACATTTAAGATGATGTTACAACTGGGTTTGAAAGAACCCACAGGAATTAGTCAGGTGGAAAAGGTAAGAGAACAAACCAGGTAGAGACAGTATTGGGTCAAAAGGCCCAAAAACACAAGGAGACTGGTCTGCGTGCTGGAAAATGCCCCTAGTTCTTCACGGCTAACTTAGAGGATACATTTAAAGGTAGAAAGACATGAATTTTAAAGGCGATAGGATGGAGACTCAGAGCTCTTTATGCCGATAACATAATATTTGGATTTAATTTGAGCAATGTCAACTGAATTATTTAAAATAGATTTTTTAAACTGTTTTTATAAACATTATGGAGGATAGATAGTTTCTGAATGAATTAAGTAAGAAATCTAGTAAAGAGATTAATATAAAAAACAAGAACCTACAGAATGATAAACCAAACTAAGGATATGATTGTTGAAATGGAGAGAAGAGAATGCTTAGATCAGTGATGGTGAATCTATGACACGCGTGTCAGAGGTGACATGCAAACTCATTTTTTTGGTTGATTTTTCTTTGTTAAATGGCATTTAAATATATAAAATAAATATCAAAAATATAAATCTTTGTTTTACTATGGTTGCAAAGATCAAAAAAATTCTATATGTGACATGGCACCGGAGTTATGTTAGGGTTTTACAAAATGCTGACATGCCGAGCTCAAAAGGTTCACCATCACTGGCTTAGATACTTAGTACTTAGAGACATATGTAGAAGCTAACATTTATAAATAATTGATCTCCAGTCGTTTCATTGTGTGGCAATGAGAAGTGGTGAGGAAAATGTTTAGAATAATGCTGATATTTTGGCTTCAAGAGGGAGGAGACTGATACTATTCCCTGAAATTAAGAAGATGAGCATGAAGTGAAATTGGAAAGGGCAAGGAAAACTAGATGTATTCAGATTTGGACATTATGAGATTAAATTATGAAACATACAGGGTGATATTCACCAGACACTTGGAGACACTGGTTTGGTATTCAAGAGGAATTTAGAGCTGCAGTACAGATTTTGGATAATCAAAGGCATGTAAAAGTGATTTAAACATCTATGAGTATAAAGAGGTCCTTGGAAATAAAAATTTAGTGAGAAGATAGTTAGGGCTACACTGGGATTCATTAATAATTGAATAGATAATTCATCACTCTTCCAAGTCAAATTACAGTTTACAGTAAGTGTCAATGAATGCTACTATTCACGTTAACGTATGAAGGGTATCCCACTCTTAGATGTGTGACTTAACTACAGAACTCGTGAAGTTTTTATGTAATCAAACCAGAACATTTTCTGATGGAAAAATAAGTCTGGAGAAAAAGCTTTGTTCTAATAAGATAGAATCCAAAGTTATCACTTATATTGTAGAACAGCTTATCTGGGGATAATCATTGATTTTAATCTAGGCCATCAATATGAATTTAATTTTTAATAATGTAAGCTGCCAGAAAATCAACTTGCTAATAAAACAAGCCAGGAGCTTTTTAAAAATATAACCAGGAGCTGAAAACTGCTTTTGGGAAATCTGGGGTATAGTAAAATCACCAAACATTAGCCTTATTCCCAACATTAATCTATTCTAATATTAAAGATTTAAATTAAAAAGAAATGATATCCATGTCCTGGCAAATAAGGATTTCCTTCAAGTTTTTTTTTTTAGTAACATCATAGCTAAATAGAATAATAGTATGTATAATACAAAAATACTATATATTGAAAAAATGGAAACATATTACTTATCATATTTTTAAATAAAAATTGAAATAATCAGCCACTGCCAGTGTTTAAATTGGCAGCATCTTAATGTCAATGTTTCATTTAAGGTTAGTATATGTGAGGGGCAATAAACATTTCTGTAAAGATACAGATAGAAATATTTTGGGCTTTGCCGTCCATGCCGTCTTTCATAACTATTCAAATCTGTTCTTGTAGTGCAAAAACAGCCATAGACAAAACATAAAGAAATGAGCATGCTTGTGTTTTTAAAAAAGCCTTATTTACATACACTAAAGCTTGACTGCCTATAATTTTCATACTTTTGATATTTTTTAAAATATTAGGGGTAAAATTACTTAGCTCACCATACGAAACAGAAACTGGCAGAAGCCACACTATGCATTTGGGCTAGAGTTTGCTAATTCCTGGTTTAGAACCTAAAACCTGCATGATTATTTTCTCAAAAAAAAAAATATATATATATATATACACACACACACACACACACACACAAGCTAAGATCGAGTTCTCTGGACTCTGAAAGGTCTAAGGCTGAAGCAGTTTGACCCCATCCCCCTATCTTGCTATTACTTTTATTTGACATAAAATAAAAGGGTTGCTTTTTGTTTTTATTGTGTTTCATTGGATCAAAATGGTTTTTGGACTGACTGTATACTTGTATGACTGAATGAAAATATTAACATCGTTTCTATTCTGGCTGGGCACTAGAAAAAAAAATCAAATGACTCAATTTTCCTTTCCCCCATCATTTTTATGTAGCTATTTTATAAGGACCTTAGTTTCTTCATTGGTATTGATTTGACCCACAATGTGTAAGGATAAATGGTTTTTAAAAATCCCATACTCATTTCAATGGCTCACAAAGGAGCATTATAACAGAGTTTATCCCAGGGTCAGAATAAATAAAGTACATTATTGGTTCCATGCTTACAAAGCTTAGGCATTTAAAGACTCGAGTATTTTTTAAAATTTTTATTGAGTCTATCGGGGTGGTATTGGTTAATTAAATTATATAGGTTTCAGATGGACCTGGAGAGTATTATGCTAAATGAAACCAGTGGGGAAAAGACAAGTACCACATGATTTCACTTACATGTAGTATCTAATGAGGACTCGAGTGTTTTATAACTGGAATGAAGAGTTGTTTTAAATATATCATTACTTAATAAGTGTATGTGTGTAAAAACAAGATAATATTGATTTTTATTTTGGATGCATAATATTATTCTAAATATTTGAAAGTCTATCATCCCTCCACCATGTATTTAGTTCTGCTAACCTTTCCATATATGTAATTCTTCAGTTCATAATAGTTAATAGATCTTGATGTAGTTATTATAGCATCAGGCCTGCAATTAAGCAAAATAACTATAGATCTCAGATTTATTCCTTGCTAGCTATGTGAACTTGCACAGTTTACTTATCTGTGTCTTATTTTCCTCTTCTTTGCATAGAGATAACAATTGCTAGCTCAACGAATACTGATATTTCAAAGAGTTAATATATACAAATGTTTACAACAGTTTCTGGTACATTTTAAGAATTTAATACACATGAGCCCCTAACACATATTAAAATTAGTCAATAAAATATTGTCATAAGCCTGCTTATTTTTAGTTATCTATTTCATCCCACCCAGCAAGATTATAAGATCGGATAAAATAATTTGAAACCCTTAAAGAATATTCCAGATGATTTTTTAATGCATTCAGAAGAATATTTTTCAACATACAAGGAACCTAAATTGAAAATCACACTTAAAGACTCTACCAGCAGAAAGCAGCCAAACACACTGCAGAATTCTACCCTAAGTCATAGAACAAACTGATAGAATGCTTTTCCTTTTAGAAAGACATACTCACATTCACCATAGACATACATTTATTTGTATTGGGTTTCTTTTACCTTCAAATATTTTTTTAGATTGCATATCTGTCTCCTAGTCATGTATAGCTGGATGGGTTTTGCTGCTGTTGTTGTTTGACAATTTGTTGCTGTAGTTGTCATTATTCTTTTTAAGTTATTTCTTAGTGAAGAAAATGCTTGGAAGTTGGTGAATTTCAGTCTAAGATAAATATGGTGCTATTACCATGGTAAATCTCTCTTAACACCCTAAAATTGGTTTCTGTTTTATAATTTTGAGAACATCAAACCATACATTCCAAAATCAAATAATAATTTTCAATTAAAGGCATAATTTAATTGCATCAACTCATTTCTATTTAATCTCCTCAAAGATAAGATTTGACAGTCATATTTTTAGTGAGAGCATATGAATCCATTTCCCAAACTAAGAACTATTATCACTGCTTTATCGCTTATCCAACTCTAGCTGGTATCTGAGAATTGTTATTGATGTGGTGACCACACACTCCTTGAAATTAAGTGAATAGTATTTTTTATTGTTAAGTAGCCAGTTGTTCCTCAGGGGTAGTGCAGTGGCAACTTCTAGGTTCTAGGATGGTTCAGTGCACTTCAATTGATTCAGCTGATGAGGAGACAATAAACCCAAATGAATCTAGAAAGTAGGTAATCAGAGTACATCAGGTAGCATGAACTCCATGTTTGTATCACTATCTTACCCTTGCAAGTCCCACTGGGGTGCTTCATAGGTGGGCCCAAGTGGATGTTGTATATACAGAGGTCTGTGTCACAGCTCAGGAAATATTTAGGAATTCTTATAATGTGACTTCTAGAAAACATGATCACCTTCCTCTCCAGAGAGAAACCTTACTTTGATTACCCTGAAATGTAAGTAAGTTTTCTCTGGGAAGAGAATTGAGATCTTTATATTTGCTATCTTGGTAGATAGGTACATAGGTAGGTAGGTAGATGATTGATAGATAGATAGATAGATAGATAGATAGATAGATAGATAGATAGATAGATTCTCTATATTAATCATTGAATGTAAATAAATTTAAGTAAGTGTATTTTGAATAGCTAGGCATGAAGAAATGTAAGAGATTCATTGAAATTTTCTTCTCCCAACTAAAAGAATCCTTGAGAAGACATTTGAATTAAAGTGAGGAAGCTAGCATCAGAAAAAGGCCAATAACTTTAAAGCTCCGGAGTCACATAAAATGGCACATTAGAGAAACAATGAGATGTTATATTTGACAAAAGCAGAGTAAATAAAGCATATAGTGGTAGAGAATTAACTCAGGGAGATAAACATAGGCAAAATTATATAGAATATTTATTATCAGTTTTAATGTGGAGCTCATGTTGAGAGTCATGGGAAGCTATTTAAGGGCTTGAGTAATGGAATGGCAAGATTTAATTTAGATTTTAGTAACTTCACCCTGGATGCCATGTGGTTGTAAAATTTGAGAAAAAAGTACCCTCTAAGGAAAATGAAAGTATTATAAATCTGACATGATTGTGGCATGTAATAAATTGGTTAGATTCAATATGTTTTGAAATCATAAATGATAGAAGTTTCTGGCAGACAGAATATAAGCAAATGAGTGTAGTCAAGAATGAAACATTATTTTGGACTAAGTGCTTAGGTGAATTGATTTGCTGTTATTACCATGAATAAAACTAAATTGGGGAGTGGATTCAAGAGGGCTGTTTGGATAGAATGTTCCCAAATCAAGATCCCTTTGAGATGGATTAGAAATGCATTAAACTAATTATGCAAAGACAATGACTATAAGTATAAATGTACTAGATTGTTTTGGCTAAACTGGGACCTACGGTCATAGTGACTTGTATATTTGAGATATTTATTAGATATTCAGTTGTATAAGTCAAGTTGGGAGTTGGATAAAGGAGTTCAGTGCTCAGTAGGGAGATGAGATGGAGATAAGATTTTGGAAGTCATCAGTGAATGAATGATGTGTAAGCACACAATAAATATTTGTTGTATTACATTTTATATAAACACTATTGGCTACAAATAGGTTAATTTGGTGTGAAAACCCATAAAATGGATAAAACATTAATAAATGCTCCTATTACAGCTTGCCTGATATTTTATCACCATGTCTACTTACACATGAACTAGGCACACTGCAAACAAGACAGTTATCATGGGTCATGTTTGCATAGACCAGCAAAACCAAAACAAATAAGCCATTTTAATTGGCCAATTCAGAATCCATTTATAAAAAGAAAACATTACAAGCGAATCTAATGGCTTTATGTAATACTAGGGGCCTAGTGCACAAATCCATGCACCCTGAAAGGAACTGGGCTGCGAGGCTGCGGTGGGCACAGGGACAAGTCTAGGCCCATCCTTCATGCCCCAATCTGGCCCCTCCCACCGCAGCCCCTGGTCCCCTGTCTGCCTGCAGCCCCACTCCCGCTGTTGCCGATAGCCATGTGCTTATGGCGCCAGCCCCACTCATACCCACTGACAGTGCAGAATGATTGGGGCTGGCGCCAGCAGCGGGTGTGAGCAGGGCCAGCACCATCAGTGGGTGTGAGCAATCAGGACCGGCTCCAGGTGCTGGCAGCAGGTGTGAGTGGCGGTTCCAGCTCCAGGTGCAAGCCAGACTGGCGCCAGCAGTTTATGCGAGTGGTGACTCTGGCCCTGATCACCCCTCAGGAGCAGGGGAGGTGGAGAAGCCCTGAGGGGCAATCAGGGCCTGCAGTTGTCACTAGCACCCGCTGACAGTGCCAAGCAATCAGGGCTGGTGCCAGGTGCTGGCAGTGGGTGTGAGCAGGGCCAGTGCCAGCAGCAGGTACGAGTGCCGGGCAGGACCATGGTGCGCAGGAGCAAAGAGTTTTCAGTAACCACCAGAGGCTCACCCCAATGACAGTAACTGGCACCCCCACTCACCTGCTTCACCATCCCACCACAGCCAATGCCCGCCATGTTCCATGCTCTGCTGCCTGCTGATGACGCCCACCATGTTCTGCACATGCCCCCTGGTGGTCAGCACATGTCATAACAACCGGTTGTTCGGTTGTTCTGCTGTTCAGTCTATTTGCATATTAGCCTTTTATTATATAGGATTGTTGATATAATTTATACATAATAAAATAAAGTTTTTACATTTTTATTTTAATGAGTTTTAAAATCATGCATACCTATCTACCACTATCTAAAAATGTCCTAGCCTGTTTGGCTCAGTGGATAGAGCATCAGACTGTGGACCAAAGCGTCCCAGGTTCGATTCCGGTCAAGGGCACATACCTCGGTTGCAGGCTTCTCCCTGTCCAGTGCAGGAAGCAACCAATCCATGTGTCTCCCATCAATGTTTTTCTCTGTCTTTCCCTCTCTCTTCCACTCTCCCTAAAAATCAATGGAAAAATATCCTTGGGTGAGGATTAACAAAAAAATAAATAAAATAAAAAATAAAATTAGATATAGAATCGTCCCATTATCATGAAAAGTTCCAGAATGTTTTTCAGTCAATTTCCAATCCTCTACACCCCTACCCTGAGAAAAATCATTTTCTAATTTATATTACGATGACTTATTTTGCTTATCTTTAGGTTTCATACAAATAAAATAATAAATTTTGATTAAATATACTTTCAATCTTATTTCTTTTGCTCAATATAATGCTTTCTTATGTGCTAATATTATGTATTTTTCTTTTTTTAAGTTTTATTTATTAGGAACTATGATGATTATTCCTAAATTAATGGTTTTATAAAAAGTAAATGCAAGTTGAATATTATGAAAATTTTTTTTCTGCATTTACTGAGATGATCATACACTTTTCTCCATGATATTGTTAATGTAATAAATTAATTTTCAAATGAAAAATTAATTTTTCATTACTGAGAACTTTCATTTGATCTTTTACTTAAAACAAATTTGTGTTTGATTTAAGTTTTCAAATTATTGGTATAATGTTCATTATACACATTTTTTTTTATTTTCTTGATTACTGTAGTATATCTGGGTGGTTGTCTACTCTTTCATTGCTGATATTGTTGATTTGTGTTTTCTCTCTTCTTGGTTAGTCTTGCAGGGAGTTTATTAGCTTATTTAATCTTTTTTAAAAAGCAATTATATTTACTTTCTATCCCTGCAGATAGTACCGACCTGCTGTAATGATGGTTCCTAGAATTATAAACAAGCAATAAGCTGTACTAATTGAGGTGGAGATGCTTGCACTGAGCATGTTAAGGTGAATGCACTATCCACTCCGCAAAACACAAGATGAGCATGTTCCAGGGGAAGGTTTGGAGGTCACTCTGTTTACCAAAGTGATGTGGGTGCACTGGTGAGTGGAGCAGTCACCAGCATCTTGGCTGTTCACTGGTAGCTTTCGTCTGAAAGCCAGAGTAGACCTTAGAAAGATTCTGTTATAATATTGTGCTCACTGATAATAATCGGGACATTAGAAGTGCAAAATTATATAGACCCAGAGTCAATGCTTAGTCATCAATTACCACATGTTCAATTATCGTAATTAATAATAATGTCAGAATGACAGCCAAGACCTAAAGGGTGTTAAGGAATATTTAGGACCACACAGGATCTTGAGGGCAAAATATGTGGGCAGTCAATAGGGTTATTCTAACTTTGTAAAATCCAAAGATATCAACGATGGAAGATTGTGTCTCTAAGGGCAGTTGCCCCAATAAAACATCATGATGCTTTGTTTATTTTATAAATCAAAGTTAGTTTTCTGACTCAGAAAATGGACTGAACTAAAGGTTAGATACTCAGGAGGAAGGACTCCACAATAGAATTGTATATAGGGATAATTACCTCAGTCCTTTCCCAAAACAACTGAAACACAAGTATTGTAATAAGTCTGTAATGGTGAGAAGGAGGAATTGGGGGAATACCCAAGAATTTTGATGATGCTGGTCACAAAGTCCAATTTGACATGTATATCTGGAGACCCAAAGTAGCATCATGAATGTTGGTAGAGAATTCTCCATGGTGCTCTCGATTTTCACATATCTTATATCAAATTCTGTTCTGAAATATGTTTTAAAGAATGTTTGTATATAACAAACAGCCTTAGAAGATAAAGATAGTTTCTCCTTCCAGGGCAGAGGTCAGATTATAATTATGGAAATGATAATATAATTATCATTACCTCTGGGGAGGTATTTGATATAGTTTTTTAATAGTGTTTCATTATTGATTTGTATTTTGAAAGCATGAGATCCTCAACTGTGATGCAAAGCTACTCTTTGTGCAGTATCTACCTGGATCTCTCCACATGACACCCAATGGGACTTGGAGAACCGGGGGTGGGGAGGGGGAACTAATGAAAACATGAAACTCAAGATTCTTCCCATGTTGTTAGTAATAAAATTCTTTGTTTCTGACCTAGGAGACTCATGTCTTCTGCTAGCATCCATGAACTTGTGGCAGGCTGACTTGTTAGCTTGCAAGCAGAGCAAATCCTAGATGCTTCCCAGTTTTTAACTATTGTTTTCTTACCCTGCTCTACATTTGAGACACAAAAGGAATAGTTATAAAATTGAGCTCAGACCCAGTGGTTCCATAAAGAGTCCACAGACTTACCTGGTACTCATTTTTCTAAACACTAACCACTAAATACATAATCAGAATGAGTCTATTTGGCATAAGCATAACTTCTGCATTTGGTCCATAGCCTATGGTTCCTCCGAAACTGGTCCTCTCCCACAGTTAGGATTTTAATTAAATAACAATCATATCTTTGAGGGTATAGCAAACATTAATAGCACCTTAGAAACTAATTACCCTGGACAGGTGACTCAATTGGTTGGAGCATCATCCTGTACGCCAAAAAGCTGTGAGTTCCACTCCCTGTCAGGACACATACCTAGGTTGCAGGCTTGCTACTAGGTTAGGGTGAATATGGAAGGCAACCAATCAGTGTTTCTCTCGCACATCTCTCTCTCCCCCCACCCCTCCTGTCTATCCCTTCCCCTTCTTCTCTATTTAAATATATATCTTTGGGTGAGGACATAAAAAGAAACTAATGGATGCAAGAGTGGTAGCCCTACTATATCTCAATTTAATTCACAAGTCCAGATCCTGGAAAAATGAGGCAGGATGTGGAGCATACAAATTAAATTCCATTATCTCAAGTAAGTGGTGACTTTAATTCCACTCGACCAGATGCAGTATCTGTGCTAGAGAAAATTAACATGATCACAGACACATGATATGAGGCCATCGATTTATCAAATTTATTTGTTTATTTCTCTAATCGGAGAGAATCAGAGTAAGCTCACATTCACTTGGAAGTGATAATGGCATTTAGGTACAGATTGCCCAGGGCTATGTTAACTCTGTTGCTCCCTTTCATATTACCCAAAGAGATCTAGACTGTTTGAATATCTCACAGACTACCACTGGTGCACTGAACTGATGACATATCATACAAATAGTACAGCCTTGGTAAAACATGTGCTCATATAACCAGTCAGCACACGCACCTGCCTGAGCTTTTTGCTATCACCCTTATTGTCAGGGCAACTCAGGCATTTACACTTTGCTAAACTTAAGCCATTACTTCCTCCAGGTTCCTAAGGACCACTCTAGCAAAAAGTCCCTTGAAATCCTTGCCTAGCTATTATTATTTCCTGTATCAAGAAAATACCTATGATAATTATTATTTACTTAGTTATGCTATAGTCCCCTTGAGCCCTCAAATAGAATCTCAGAAACTGCAGTTCCTTTTGCCTATAATTACTTTTCACCCTTATCAGGCTCAACATGTCCCCAGCCTGGTAATGATGGTATAACTCTGGTTTTGAGCCTGGCAGTTAGGAAAGCAGCTCCTGAGAGAGTCATCTGTTGTCTTGTAGAGGAAAGGCTATATATACCTTTCTGTACACGGGAGTGCTGCATTGTACTGCACAGAGATGGGTCACCTCTTCAGTCTCTGAATGGTGTTCACACCACAAGTTCTCAGGGTTCTAGGTGGAAATACACCATCACACATCGAAGGATGCCAAGTTTTACAAATGATGCCTGACGTTGGCATACCAGCCAGTCTTGACAACATTTAAGCATCTCTGGTCTTCTATGACTCAGATCCTGAGTTATATACTCACCTGAGTCACTTCTAGTGTAGGAGTCAAGGGCTTTTTTACAGGCTACCAAGTAGGATCTTAAGCTCCTACTCTGACCCTTTAACTGTATTAACTGCCTTCAGTTTCTTCCCAATCATTCCGCTGCAGGACATTAATGTAACTTGGTAGAAAGAAAAGACAATGTTACTGCCTTTGTAGACATTGTTTTCCCTACAACTTGCAATGCCTTTATCCTCTCACCAACCAGTCAAGGCATCTCCCACCACTGGGATGTTTTCCCAGGTCACTATTGATAAAAATCTTCCAGATCTAGTCCTGCTCCCTTGTGCATCACTATGGTCCACGTTCGTTCAGGATGGAGCCTTCTCTGCAGTGGGTAATGAGAGATAGCCTTAAAACTTCACCTTACTGCCTGTTTTCTCAGACCATCCATAGTCCCATTTGTATTAGTTCAGATTAAGAAAACCAAAAAGCAACTACAACAACAAAACCCCGAGAGTAGCTGAGATGTATACAAGTTTAAAGAGAAAAGCAGCCCCTAACAACCGGGAATTGCCCTCAGACCATCAGTCAGACCTTGGTGTTGTATGAACTGCCCCGGCAGTCAGAAACAGACAGCGATATTCTATTGAAATGAACAATCTCACAGGAGTCCCATATGTCACCTTCTCTCTGTGGCTATGATCGATCAACATAAAAACAAGCCTCTTTGTATTGGTCTGCCTAGGCTGCCATGAAGAAATATCATAGACTCGGGATTAAAGCTACAGAAATTTGTTCTCATACTTCTGGAGTCTAGAAGTCCCAAAAGAGAGGTGCTGGCAGATTTGGTTTCTGGTGAGAACTCTCTTTGTGGCTTGTAAAAAGTGCCTTTTTATGGTGTCTTCCCTCTGTATACACTTTACAGAGCTCTCTGGTGTCTTTCATCTTCTTATGGAGGTATTGGTCCTATAAGATTAGGGCCCAAGCCTTATGACCTTATTAAACTTTAATTACCTCCCTAAAGACCCTATCTGTAAAAAGAATAACACTTAGAGTTATGGCCTCAACATAAAAAATTTCGGGAAAAATCAGTGCAGTCTATTATATTCCATAAACATACACATAAAAAGCATGAAAATTGTCCAAGCTACAGTGCAAAACATCCCTGTGACATAATAAGAAATGTATAATTCTTATGATAATATTTGGTCCCTGACCCCATTTCCTGATATACAACTCCTATAACAAAATTATACTCCTATAATTTTTCTGTGAACCTTACTTTCCCATGTGATGAAGCTTTACAATTTATATTCTTTTGTGTACTAATGTGACGACAGGTGACAGGGTAACTGAATAGGATGGGAGGTTGGTTGACAGGTGAAATAGCCATGTGATTAGAGGGTTGAAATTTTCTTTTTTTAAAATATATTTTTATTGATTTCAGAGAGGAAGGGAGAGGGAGAGATAGAAACATCAATGATGAGAGAGAATCATTGATCAGCTGCCTCCGGCATGCCCCCTACTAGAATTGAGCTCACAACCCAGGCAGAATGGAACCCGGGACCCTTCAGTCCATAGGCTGACGCTCTGTCCACTGAACCAAACCAGCTAGGGCATGGAGTTGGAATTTTCATGACTCTCCAGCCCTCCTCACCAGGTTGAGGTAATCACCAATGACCAATAAGTTAATCAATCATGCCTACTCAAATAAAACCTCTACCAAATCTTTACCTGAAGGGATGTGTAGAGCTTCCAGCACATGGAGGTGCTGGAACAGTGGTGACCACCTAGAGAGAGCATGGAAGCTCTGCACCCCTTTCCCTAAACATTGCCCCATGACTTTCTTCCATGTGGAAGTCTCTGAGGGGTAATTTATAATAAGCCTGTCATTTAGTAAGTAAAAGTTTTTCTGAGTTCTGTGAGCTGGTCTAACAAATTATCAAACCTGAGAAGAGGGCTATGGAAATCTACGATTTATAGTCAGTTGATTAGAAGCACAGTTGAGTGACAACCTGGACTTACAATTGGTGTCTAAAGTAGGGTAGGGAAGTCTGGAACAGCTATTAACCAGTGGGGTCTGTGTTAACTCCAGTTACTGTCATAATTAAGTTCTAGGACATCCAGTTGGTGTCTTAGAGAGTTGGAGAATTAGTTGGTGTGGGGAAAAGGCCCACGCATCTGCTTTCAGAAGTGTAGTGTGAGTGTAAAAGAAACAGTGTTTTCCTCCCTTCCATCTTTGTATTCTAGTGAATCTGAGTGACTATTGCTTCTTTACCAATTATAGCTGTATCCTTTCCCTAATCTGACCTTCTTATAGATGGTCAATTTTAAAAGATATTAATGCTCATTGTATATATAAAATATTGGCTTTAAAAAAATAATTTTTCTGTGAATCTTACTTTCCCATATGATGAAGCTTTACAATTTCTAAATGATAGGCTTAAAAATACTGAAATTATTCAGAATCATGCTTCTTAGAAAATTAGAGTGTGAATAACCATTTATGTTATGTTATGCCAGCATTTATTATTTCACAGCTACAAAGACTATTCAATAAAATACTAATTGGTAATCTACAAATCTGACAGTTCTACTCTATTCATTGCATACATATTTTTAAAAATTATATAAAAGAGGTGGAGGTAGATAAAATATGTATGATTGTGGTAACATGAAAGGTAGGAGTACTAGAATTTCCATGGCCTATTCAGTTTTAAAATATATCTAAAAAGTATGATGAAACTTCTGCTACTTCTATAATTTCTTGTCTACTGAAGGTTTTAAAAGAGGCTTTAAATTACTAAATAATACTGGCTGCAAATGCATAGTATCTTATAATCTGTGGTGCCTGAGCCCATTAAAAATGCATCTTCTTCCCGATGTCAGTGTATATCTCCTTTTCTCTTGTATTGTTCCTGAAAATGTTTTTTTCTGTTCGTGTGAGTAACTCCTCCCACTTATTTTCCACAATTTGGCAGCATTTTTTAGGATGTCTGGCAGACATTTCAATTTTCTTGGCTGGAAACATTCCAGGGAACAATGTGTGTGTGTGTTCTTTTGTTTGTTTTTGTTTTGTTTTGTTTTTGTGTGTTTACAATTTTTTATTGAATATCAAAATTGTTTCTACTTATATAGCTACCCAATAATGGTAAAAGTATTACCTTGCAGGAAATTTAAAATGAAGCTTTTACAAGTACCAAATATCCATCTAGATTCATGATAGATTTACACACTAAGATTTGAGTGCTAAAAGAAAAACAAAAGGAAGACTGTAAGCATGTGCATGAAGGTAAAAAACTTGTAACGCTAAATATTCAAAACATGTAAAATTGCTTATATGGAAAACACACTCAATTTGTAAATTATATGACTTGCTATTTCAGGTTCTAAAATAAATATTGACCAGCCCTGGCTGGTGTGGGTCATTTGATTGGGCACTGACCTATGCACTGAATGGTCACCAGGTGGATTCCTGGTCAAGGCATACGCCTGGGTTTCAGGCTCAATCCCCGGTGTGGGGCATGCAGGTGACAGCCAATTTATGTTTAGCTCTCATATTTCTCTCTCTCTCTCTCTTCCTCTCTCTCTCTCTCCTTGTTTTTTTCTTGTTCTAGTGAAAAAAATTATTATAAACATTTAGAAAAATCAATAACAACCAAGCAATAAACAAAACTTTTATATCTGAATACGTAGGCCAGCATATGGCATATCAGGTATCATTGATTCAGTAATGACTGGGTCCAATAATCTATAATTTTAAATGTACCACTCTGCTGATTTTGACAAACAGCTTACATTAGGAACAAATGTAATAGTAGCAAATATCCTCAATAGCATTTCTATAATATTAATATTACAAGAAAGGAGAAATTTACCTGACAGGATTACAACTTCAACAGGGTACGGGCATGTTGTAAAAACTACTCTGAGTTCAGTCTTGCAACACTGGTGTGATGTAGCTTTCAAAACTGGATGTTTCGTGTAGAAGCCAAGTATATGAAATGCAATGCCAATTCATTCAGGATTATAAACAAGGAATTTTCTAGGAAATTAAACAGTGAGAGAAGGAATTGGACATTTGTACTCAAACTAAATGAAAGGAAATAATTATTTTATGTTTCCCTATTTACTGGAAAGAGAAAAGGAACCCATACACTCCTTATGGCAAGACAGAATTCCCTGGAGACTTTACTTTGGGGACTGGCAGTAAGGAAAGTACTAGAACCTTTGCGGGGGCACCTGCTAATAGAAATTATAGACAAACTGTCCCAGGGCCTAGAGCCGCCGTGGGCAAACTATGGCCCGCGGGCCGGGTCCGGCCCATTTGAAATGAATAAAACTAAAAAAAAAAAAAGACCGTACCCTTTTATGTAATGATGTTTACTTTGAATTTATATTAGTTCACACAAACACTCCATCCATGCTTTTGTTCCAGCCCTCCGGTCCAGTTTAAGAACCCATTGTGGCCCTCGAGTCAAAAAGTTTGCCCACCCCTGGCTAGAGCAATGGTAGTGTTTACAACATTTAGTCAAGATTGGAACATTTTACTGCAATATCAGGGGCAATATAATTATTATTTTTAAAATACATTTTTATTTATTTCAGAGAGGAAGAGAGAGGGAGAGATAGAAACATCAATGATGAGTGAGAATCATTGATCGGCTGCCTCCGGCATGCCCACAAACCAGGCATATGCCCTGACTGGGAATCAAACTGTGACCTCCTGGCCCACAGGTTGACACTCAACCACTGAGCCGTGCCGACTGGGCTACAATAGGATTATTAACAAAGGTCTTGGGTGTGCAATCAGAGCTCCACGGTCTTTAAACATCAATGTTTCAGGATTGAAACAGCAATTTTTGGTTGAAGAATATTTTATTGAACAGGACTGCTAAGTGCTTTTAAAAATATTCAGCATGTCTGAATCTTGTTCCAACCCTCAACCACACACATATAGCAGTCTGCTAGTGTTTTTGATATTCTTACATGAGGGCTTGAATATTAAATATTAATGTAAAGCTAGACTTTTATGAACTCTCTAAGTTTTCTTGCCCTGCTCAAATAATACCAATTATAAAGTATCTTATACTCCCCCAATATTTTATTTCTTTACCTTTAGCATTAATTCTTCAGCCTGTAATTCTCCAATATCTTATCTCTATGCTTAGCTCTATATCCTGCCTGTCAGCCAATCCTATTCCATCCTTGTGCACATTTATAAGGCCTCAACAAGCATGTATGTGAAAGAACACACACATGCATGCAATCTTGAATTCTCACAATTCACATGAAAAAAAAAAAGAAAGAAATTAAGTAAGGCAACTGGGTCCTGAAAAACTGAATGGGAACATAAGTGGGAAATGATGAAACAGTTTCTGTGCCAGAGTCTTCGTTTCTTATTTGCTATAGTCTTCTGAGCTTATTCGATTGCTTATAGCAATTGCAATGTTGCCCATGTAATCATATTGGGATATTGCAAGTCTTGAATGAATAGAGCTATAAATTCTGCAAAAAGATAAAAATTAGAAAGTGTAAACGTTGTCTTTATAACTAAAAATGTCCATATTTTAGTTATTAAGAGTCTCTATGCTTTTGATTTTATATCCCAGTATTACTGAATGATTTATTTTTTTCTATTTTATTAGCCTTGTCATCCCAAAGAAAATTTCCACCAATGAATGGTAAAGAATAGCATGGCTGGTGTGGCTCAGTGGTTGAGTGTTTACCTATGAACTAGAAGGTAAATAGTCTTATTCTGGTCAGGGCACATCCCCGGGTTGCAGGCTTGATCCCCAGGAGGAGGCATCCTTGATCTCTCATCATTGATCTTTCTATCTCTCCCTCTCCCTTCTTCTCTGAAGTAAATAAAAATATAATTTAAACAAAAAAGAATAAATGAGGGTTATAGTTCATACTCATTGCATTTGCTCTTCCAGTACACTTAATATAGTATTCAAATATGCAGCAAGCCGAGATTCCCTTTGCTATTTTCAGGTTTAATTCCTTTGCCGAACCAAATGCTGTCTCCTAACCTTTCAGCTTCTTTCCTCCTGCGTGGTAACGTTTTCTGCTTCAGTGGATAGTGATCTGTTGTTAACATGCCAGGCATTTTTAAGACACTGATTTATAGCGGGGTGTAGCAGAGAAATTCCAGCCTACTCCTCTTGATCAGTGAAACAGGTACTCATGCTCCAATTGTGCTCTGCTCTCTTACTTGGTCACAGGCCAGATTGGAAAGCAAAAAGGACTGGGAAAATATAAATGATTGCCTGGGAGAGGTTGTGTGGTACTTTAGGATACAGAGACTCCAGCAGTGTGCAATTTGAAATTCACAATAATGGACATCTCACTTTGAGACATTGCTATTGTGGATAGAACATGCTATAATAGAGAATAGAGAAGAGCTAAAAATAAGCCATTGCATTGTGCTGCTATCTATGATGCAATTCGGCTGCTTAAAACTTCTGCCACTTTGTATGTGGGAACCAATTAGGTACAGGAAGCTTATTGGATGCTACACACAATCTAGCTGGCCCCGTTGCTTATTAAAAGAAAAGAGTGAAAAGACATTTGGAATTTCTGTGTTCTGGTGACATGTGGCCCAAAGGCTAGAAAAAAAGATACAGTTTCCAGCAATTATTCTCGTTTAATTGCAATGCATATACGTGTACTAATATATTTTAGTAATTTTCCTTTTTTTAAAAAAAAATATTTTATTGATTTTTTACAGAGAGGAAGGGAGAGGGATAGAGTTAGAAACATCGATGAGAGAAAAACATCAATCCGCTGCCTCCTGCACACCCCCTACTGGGGATGTGCCCGCAACCAAGGTACATACCCTTGACCGGAATCGAACCTGGGACCCTTGAGTCCGCAGGCTGATGCTCTATCCACTGAGCCAAACCGATTAGGGCAATTTTCTTATCTAATACAATAGTTTAAGGAAAATGAGCCAAAGCTACTGAATCGTATATAAACAATCACCAAAGTCCCCTACTCTTAAAAAAAAAACACAAAAAAAAACCACAGGGATAATTTATGGAAATATATATTTTCTCTACTTTTCAGGCACTGATTTTTTTTTTAAACAATTAAATGTTTGTTGGCATTTTCAATGCAAACTTTATTTTCAAAAACTTTATGACTTGCTTGTAAAAGAAATCAGCACCAAACTAGAATTTGTCATAGTGAGTACTTAGTGGAAGGCAGTGACATTTCAAATGAATTTTTAGAATGTACATCATAGACTCTATTTCCAAGTGATGGGCTGCCTTAATTTCAGAACATTTCAGTGCCTCCCAAGATCTCCTTGCAGCAGCCCTACGTGGATGCTCTACTCTGTGCAGCCTCTTCTGATGCACAGATTGGGGGAACTCTGGAAATGTCAGCAGAGTGTAGGGAACAGAAGGGTAACTTATCCTGAAAAGTTGCTGACTCGGTGAACTAAATCATATTCCTGTATCAGGATTTGGGGAGGGGGCAGGGAACTGGAAAACTCCAGCAAGTTCAATTTTATTATGTGAACAAAATGTTACAGTTTGTAATTTTCAAGTAAACCAATTTCAGATACACCAATGCAAAATAAACAGGGAAAAGCAGTGACCAATGCATTATGTTCAATGTCCTGAGCTTCAGTTAGAGGACAGATAATTAAAGGCAGAAAGGAAAAATAAAACAACAACAAAAATGGATGGCCAGAGAAGGTGAAAAATATACACAGTAGTAAGACATAGGAACATGGAAGTGAAAATCAACAGATGGAAATTTGAGTTATTAATCCATAACTTAATGGCTGTGGTAACAAAGCAAATTATCTCTACTCTTAAGTCTTAGCATCTTCAACTGTGACTTATAGAATTTTGAAACTTTTTAAAATCCCTCCCAGAAATTAAATGCTAAGAAATATCTGTATTTTTTCCTTTTTAAAAAATGAATGGCTTTTTATTATTTATTTATATATTTGTTTTTTAATATATTTTATTGATTTTTTACAGAGAGGAAGGGAGAGGGATAGAGAGTTAGAAACGCTGATCAGCTGCCTCCTACACACTCCCTAGTGGGGATGTGCCCACAACCAAGGTACATGCCTTTGACCGGGTTCGAACCTGAGACCCTTCAGTCCACAGGCCGACGCTCTAGCCACTGAACCAAACCTTCTAGGGCCGTATTTTTTCCTTTTGAAAATAAATGCTAACTAAAAATCCTATAGCTTTATAACCAATTAAGAATTTTATATTATGAAATTAGCACTTAGAAACTTAACCAAAGCCTGATCTTTTCAATTATCCTTCAGTTTCTCGTTTTTCAATTATGTGAATTGTATTTTATGAGACTGAGCTGAATGGTGAGAATTCAATAATACTAAAGAATATTAAAAAATGTACATTTTAAAAAAGGATATTTTAAAAAATGAAAGCAAAAGCGTATAATTAAAATATATTTATGTGTCCTGAAAGATATATAAAAGGTTCAGGAAAATTTATTTTCACATAAAATGAATGTGCTGGAGTCATGGGCCCTTAATACTTTTAAAGCAGGCAGCTGGGCCAGGCCTATAATAGTTTTTTGCTGTACTGCTTGGCTTCATCTATAGTGTGTTCTACTTAATAATTATGGATGTTTTTGTTGTAAAAATTAAATGTATGTATATATATATAATATATATCTATATATAATGTTTATATATATAATCTTGATTTTTCTCTTTATCTAGTGTAGGTTGGCTTTTCTAATAATAATAAAATCAAATTTTCATGTCTAAATACATTTGTCAATTTGTAGAGGAGACTTAGCTTCATAAATCTGTTTTCCTGGCCATCACCTCAAAATCCCAAATGTCTGCCTGCCTCTTGCAGACGGACTTGCAGGAGCAAACAGAAAGGCGGGGATTGGCCTTTTGCTGGGTTTGATGTGGTTCTTCCTTTTAGGGCAAGCCATTTCCTATAAAGGGATCTTTTATTGCTTTTCTAATACTTATTTTCTGAGTTTCTCTCTCCCTTTAGTTATATTCAAATAAACTTTGGTGGGGGAAATTTTTTCTCAAGACCAAAAAAAAGTCTGTAAGCATAATTTCACAAGGCATATTTTTATTTTCCATAGCAGCAAGTCTGTCAATTGGCTATCCCAGGTGGTTTCACCCTTTGCCAAAGTGGATTAAAGTACCAGATTGAGATCAAAGGTTATATTCTTTTCTCTCCCTGCTGGACATGGGCCCACAAGTCAAAATGTAATAAGATGAGATTGTAGACATCCTCATCCCAAACCAAGTGTTGATTGTGGATGGCAGAGGTTTCAAGAACTTATTAAATTGATTTGCAAATTAATTTAAAAAGAAGTAGATGAATAGCTTTGGTGGACACCCCTCTGCCAATTTGGCACTGTCTTTTGAGTTATATTAACTTTTTGGCAAGTCATGAATATGATAATGAAAGGAAAATAATGGCTGTGAAAAGGCAGAAGAGGGCAAAGGATAGGGGAGATACGTGGGGAAGCCTTTTTCTTCAATCACCAAATGAAAGGGATTGCTTCACTCTCTTAAAACAGAAACCTCACCCTGGCTGGTGTGGCTCAGTTGGTTGAGCATCATCACATGCACCTAAAGGTCTCTGGTGCAGTTCCTGGTTCTGGGCTCGATCCCCAGTAAGGGGCGTGCAATAGGTAGCCTATCCATGTTTCTCTCTCTCATTGATATTTCTCTCTCTCTCTCTCTCTCCCTTTCCTTTCCTCTTTCTCTCTCTAAAATAAATAAAAACATATTTAAAACAAACAAACGAACAAAACACCCAGAAATCTCAAAGTCCAGATGCAACGTTGGTATGAATCAGGCCTCAATTTTTAAAGATGGAAAGGTCAAAGGTCTTTAGTTTTTGTTCTCCAAGGACCCTTAGCAACAGCACATATGAGAAATCAGAGCTCACTGAATGTGACCTGCTATTATCTATAGAATTATTTATCGACTCAATCACAACAAAAGCATTTCATAAAGAAAAGTGACATTAGCCCTGGTCAGTGTAAGTGTGGCTCAGTTGGTTGGGCATCGTCCTGTGCACCCAAAGTTGCTGGTTCAATTCCTGGTCAAGTCACATGCCTGGTTATAGGCGATCCCCATAGGGAGTGTGCAGGAGGCAGCCAATAGATGTTTCACTCTCACATCGATGTTTCTCTCTTCTCTCTTTCTCTCTCTCAATAATCAATAGACTATTCTGTAAAACCGAAAAGTGACATTAAATTCAAATTTCAAACTCTGCAGGGCCTAGGCATATAGAGGAGAAATATTCCACTGTGATTTCCTTTGCATGCTATGGGAAATCCGACTGATGATTGCAATGTGCTTATTTCCATGAAGAGTAAACTCAGGTCCACTCTCTCTCTACTCTCACCCTTTCAGGATCTAAGTAACCATGACAGCATCCATTCATCCTCAGCGAGTTTAACAGGATTTAAGATTAGGGTTGAAGAGAAAACCCAGATGTTGGCCTAGGAGAAGTTAGAATTACACAAGGAAGAAAATAAGACCTATTTAAAAAAGAGATGGTTTTTGGTGAAATGTAACAAATTTTATATTCATAAGTGGTAATATTTTAGTTTATATTTCTGGACAATTTTCAACAAACTCTTCTGCTGAAAAACAATACTCTAGAGCAGTGGTTCTCAACCTGTGGGTTGCGACCCCTTTGGGGGTCGAGCGACCCTTTCACAAGGGTCGCCTAAGACCATCGGAAAACACATATATAATTACAGATTGTGTTTGTGATTAATCACTATGCTTTAATTATGTTCAATTTGTAACAATGAAAATACATCCTGCATATCAGATATTTACATTACGATTCATAACAGTAGCAAAATTACAGTTATGAAGTAGCAACGAAAATAATTTTATGGTTGGGGGTCACCACCACATGAGGAACTGTATTAAACGGTCGCGGCATTAGGAAGGTTGAGAGCCACTGCTGTAGAGGTTACAGATCAATCAGTATTTATTGACTTTCAGGAGTCAGGGCTATGATATTAGATCTAACATGAGTTCATGGGGGTGCTGTTGAAAACATGGTTTTAATAGTGAGCAAAATTAATCACAATGTTCAGGTAATAAGGTGAATAGTTAAGTATTTTTTGCATGCCCTGGACACACTAAAAATTTTATTTATTAAGAGCTGTATTCAAATACAATAAATTGATGGCTCAAATGTTACTTTTTACTTTTTATGTTGGACTTTTACTCTATGCATGATTTTGTAATACTTAAATTTAAGTAGTGAAAATAGTACATTGCCAACAAGAAAAATTAGCCTGTTAGGTGCTATATTTCACTTCTGCATTCTAAAGTGTGGTCATAGTAGCCAGTGGTCAGCAGTCATTTAAAAAGCATTGTTTGTGAATTCGTAGGAAAGCAGAGATACAGTATCATACATATTCCTTCCTGGAATTAGGCATGATTGTCATAGAAAAGTTGATGAGATTTGCATATAAATTGATAATTGGTGAATTGTTCCTTTCCAATTGTTTACATTTCATTTATTCTGAGCAAAGGAATATGGTGGGAGGAAATAATATTTTAAAGCAAATCTTCTATTTTTTTTTCAGGAGAACAGATTCACATAATCTTGCCTCTGAAATATATATAGTACAATCTCATATCAAATGAGAAAAACTTTGAACACCACTGAAATAGAGACAGAAGATAAATGTCCACATTCAAAATAGCTATTACTGACATATATCATCTATGGGTTTAATATTTATTGAGTATTAAGAAGATTATACATACAAACCTAAAATGACTTGTATACTTTAAAGTTCTCAGATCTTTCACCAGTTGTTTTACACACACACACACACACACACACACTCACATTCACACGTAGTGTATTGCTTGCTTTAATATAGTAAGGAACCACTGTTTCCTTGACCACATGTGTAAAACTGGAGGATCAACTTTCAAAACACATTCTAGAAGTTATTTGAAACCATAATAACTGTGTATAGAGAGATTGATGGTTTCCATTATTTACACATTTTGAAAGCCAGATACATTTTTTTTCCTGTTATTTGTGTAAGATAGCTCAATCTCCCAGATCTTTAAAGTTAAACAACTATGAAAAAAATAAATACCTGCCTTCCCTCTACTATAGATTTAAAAACTTAGGGTAAATATAGTAATTTGTAAAGTTGGAGACCCAAAGTTCAAGGTACCTTAAATTATCATTTGAACTCCCTGCTGAGTAATAATGACAATGTAACAGAAGGATGAACTCTCACATCTATGCATAACACATTTTTAAACCTAGTATTCTCCCCAGGTAGTACATGATAGCACACATGGCATTATGTTCAGACTGGGAAAGCTAGGAAGTTTTCTGTAACAATGACTAGGCATCTAGTTGGAAATCCTCCAGCTAGACTCTGACTTTGGGATACAGAAGTTCTTCTTAGAGAATACGTATTTCCATGCTTCGAGTGATTAGATATGCTAAAACTGGACTGGTTACCAATATGTCACAAAGCATTTTTTTAGGTGTATTTTTAATTAAATTCAGTTTTCTCTAAAAGCTGAGAGGGAAATGTTTTTTAAAACCATATATAGCTACCATAGTATTTTTATAGCTAAAATGCACCATTTACATCAATTATACCATTTATATTTCTCTCCTTTAAGACAGTTGAGTTTCAGTTCTGTGACAAATAGTTCAAAATCAATCATGAATTCAATGAAATGTATAACGTTATGGATTGTCTTTTTTAATTATTAAATTTGATGTTACATTTCATAAATTTAAAGTGTACAGCATGTTACTTTGATACATTTGTATATTGCCATTGAAGCAATATTTGTCACATAATATTGTAGTACAATATTATTATCTACTAGAGGCCCGGTGTATGAATTCGTGCACCAGTGAGGTCTCTTGGCCTGACCTGCGGGATTGGGCCGAAACCAGCTCTCTGACATCCCTTGAGGGGTCCCAGGTTGCAAGAGGGCACAGGCCAAGCTGAGGGACCCCACCAGTGCACGATCGGGGCTGGAGAGGGATGCGGGAAGTTCGCCAGCCGTGGAGAGACCATGGGAGGGCTCCAGGGTATGTCTGGCCTGCCTCATTCATTCCCAATTGGCCGGACCCCAGCAGCAAGCTAACCTACCAGTTGGAGCATCTGCCCCCTGGTGGTCAGTGCACATGATAGCGAGCAGTTGAGTAGCCTTAGCATATCATTAGCATATTATGCTTTGATAGGTTGAATGGATGACCAGACACTTAGCATATTAGGCTTTTATTATATAGGATAGTCATTATACTGTGCATTGGAGCTCTATGGCTTATTTGCTACTCCTTACAAGAAAATACAGAACGTTTCATGAATTTGCATGTCATGTTTGTGCAGGGGCCATGCTAATCTTCTCTGTTATTATTCCAAGTTTAGTACATGTGCTACTAGAATGAGCACTTGATACGTTGTTTTGAGTTATTGTAAATATAGTAAACTTTAATTATTACAAATGTCTGTTCCACGAGCAATTAAAATATTAAAGTCAAGGTAGTGGATTACATAACTGGTACAAAAATATAAATTATTTTTTGTTCCTTAATTCAGAAACATTCAAATAACAAGAGATAACGATAAGAATTTTTAATAGAATGCAGAGAGGATATTTTGTAGAAAGAAAATGACTAATGTGTTTTTCATACAAGATTATTTTTTGAAAATATTCATTCTCTACCCATTTCTTACAAGGGGAAAGTCACACTCCCTACTCTTTGATTCTGTGCCTGAGCACATGACTTGTTTTGATTAAAGGGATGTTGGCTGATGTAACACAAGTGAGAGATGCTCTCTTACATTTCTGCCACAACCATGAGAAAGTCATACCCAGGCTGACTTCTGGTCCCAGTAGGAAAATTGAAACTTTTGGGGCAGAAATAATTGCTCCTATATTTGCTCAGTTTTGATCTTCTCTAATAAATGACAGTGGTTTAACACAATGACTTCTAACTTTTTTTTGCCACCTTTTAAAAGCAATACTTAACTAGTTGCTTGAACTTAAGACACATTGAAATACTCACTTTTTAAAACAAATATATTTTATTGATTTTTTACAGAGAGGAAGGGAGAGAGATAGAGAGTTAGAAACATCGATGAGAGAGAAACATCGATCAGCCGCCTCCTGCACATCTCCTACCGGGGACGTGCCCGCAACGCAGGCACATGCCCCTGACCGGAATCGAACCTGGGACCTTTCAGTCCGCAGGCCGACGCTCTATCCACTGAGCCAAACCGGTTTCGGCACTTTTTTTTTTTTTGTAACAACGTCTTAACACATTAGATTTCCACAGCCTAGTGCAGTGGTCGGCAAACGCATTAGTCAACAAGCCAAATATCAACAGTACAACGATGGAAATTTCTTTTGAGAGCCAAATTCTTTAAACTTAAACTATACAGGTAGGTACATTGCTATTAACTTAATTAGGGTACTCCTAAGCTGGCCTTTGCTAAAAACATTCTCAATCTGATTGAGGTACATTCGCTGAGGTCGACCCCTTCCAACTCTCCCATCCACACTCGTCTTGTATACTTGTTTCGTCTGTCTCCTTTCTGAAAACCGACTTCTGCGCATGGGCCACAAAATTTCAATCACACTGTACCTGCGCACCCACACGTGGTATTTTGTGGAAGAGCCACACTCAAGGGGCCAAAGAGCCGCATGTGGCTCGCGAGCCACAGTTTGCCGAACCACTGGCCTAGCGTTTTCATGCCCTTTTCAAAGCCTACGTTTCATGGTCCTCTTCAAATGTCACATTTCTCCGAAAACAGCCTCCTATGAAAATTTACTTAAATTTGTTTCCCAGAATATAGCCTTGTTGTTTTGCAATGATGATAGATTATACCTTGTGTTGTAACTATCTGTGTATTCTTCATACATCTGCTACTGGAACATACCTGTGAAGCATGACTTGTGGATACTTATCTCACTAGATATTGCTTATTACGCATATTTCACTCACATTTTTGTAATGAAGAAATATGTTTATTAAATAATGTATTTAGGAATTCTACTAAAAATAAAAATACTTGTTCATTTATTAGAGGTATTGGATAAAGAAACAAATAAGTTTTTATTGGAAAAAGCATAAGTATAAGTTACACACATTACAAACCAGTCTTAGAATCACTGGCTTGCAGAGTTGAGGGTTCCTCAGTTGTTTTTTGGCTTGCATCAACATCAGTATTTTCCTTTTAATACGAAGAAAACCTCTGCTCTAATCCTACTATTAAGGAGATGTCTTCTTCAATTTCTTTAAAATTAATAGAAGATTATTTGCTTGATGTACTGATGCTCTTCTCCTGGTGAACAAAACTGAATAATTTAGAACTAGAACATGAAAATACCTTAAACTATATTTTCTGCCCCAACCCTGATTCCACAAGGAGTCTTGATGCATTTTAAATATATTTAAATGAACAATAGCATTTAGGATCCACGATCTGGTCTCCAGGTATATTTATTATTACCGGGGTGCCATTGCTTCCCAGACTTCTCATTGCGCAGAGCTACGGAATATATGTACACCAATCCCTGTAAATAAGAATTTCAATGTTTCTGCATCTAATTATTTATACACACACATATATATATACTAATAAGTTAAACTTCATTCAAATACCACAGACAAATTGCCTTTTTTTAATAATGTCTTTTTCTTTATTGATTAAGGTATTACTTATGTGTCCTTATTGCCCCGTTGTATTTATAAATTCTTTCTCCAACATTGAGAAACCTGGCTCTTATTAACTACAATATATTCACTTGTTTGATTACTATAGTATACATCCAAAGAGGTTTCAGAATTGCTACCCATATCTCTGCATGAAGCATACTTGTTACATACATATGTTTGGTTTTTTTTGTCCTTGACAATATCCAGTCAAGGTACTATTTTCTGAAATTACTTACAATAGTTCTTTCCTTGGCACCCATCAGCATGCTAATAGAGTTAGGGTTAGTTATTAGTGTTTGTATTCCACTTTGAGTTTTCCCACATCCTGGTTGATTTTAATTGTTGATTTGTCTTTGAAATATATGAAATATTACTATAATTCTAGCAGTTTGAATATACAAAAGATAATGAGAAATGTCACTTCCTTCTAATCTCTGCTATGTTATTAACAATACTTCTTTCCATTTCTTTTTTACACATGCCTGGCAAAAAAACAAACTCTTTTGTTTCTGGTTTATCTTTTCTTCAAAACTAAAAAATAAAGTCACGCTCACAAAAAGATGCAGTCTTAGTATAAAACATCCATCAAACTGAAGTAAGGACTACCTACTTGACCAACAAAATAAATATAATAGACTTGGTTATAACCCAGAGAATAAAAATAATAGTGAATCCATAAATATGTAAATAAATAGACATCTTAACATACTTTAATCACAAAGGATAGACAACAACATTACAGTGGAGAAACCAGGAAGGTCAACATTATCAGTAGTAAGACAGCAGATTATGGTCCTGTGATGTGATGCTTTAAGAACTGAACATTAGCTTTGTGATATTATTGACAAAAAAACATATTTTCAGTCTAGTCATGAAGACGCCTCAGACTCAGCCAACTTACATTGGGCAAAGTAAATTATTAATAATCTTTGAAAGTGTCAAAGTCATGAAAGACAAGGATAGTCTGAAGAACTAAGGAAAAATAATAACTAAATGTAATGTGTGATCCTGGATTTGACCTTGAAACAAAAAGAGAACATTACTGAAAAGACTGATAAAATTTGAATAAAGTATTGTGTGTAGTTCATAGTAATATGGCAATGTTATTTTCTTGGTTCCAACAATTTCATTATAGTTCTGTGAAATGGATATATTAGAGAAAGCTGTGAGAGGGGGATATATAAAAATCTTTGTACATTGTTCAACTATCCTTTAAGTCTAAAGTTAGTTTGGGAAATTTTAAAATATATCTAATTGTCTGGGATTCAAATATTTTTATTAACAATGATCAAAACTGTGGGTAACTTTAAATATCTGTCATGCCAAAATTTGGAGTGAAATCCAGCTCTCCCAATTCCAAGTTCGATAACCTGTCCTTTTAATACTCTTTGTTCTTCCAAATCTTGTGGGGGTATTTTTACTCCAAAGTACAATTGATGTGGTAATTCATTGATCCCAAAGTCTATTGTTAGACATTATAAAATATGAAACTCAATTTTTAAAATGCTTCATATGCCCTATTCTTGACTCCACTAAAACAATCCATAAATTCATCCACCTACTTTTGTGGTATTCAATTAGTTATTCTCTATAAAAGAGATGAGAAATCAAAGATTTACTTTTAAGAAGGCAGTAGGCTGTCTTTTGTTTATAGATCTTAGAATTGGAGAATAGAGAAAAAGCATTTAGAACATTTTAAAATTCTTTTCTATCCTAAGCTTGTTCTTAAACTTGGTTGCTTCAAATTATTACTGCAGTTTTATAATAACCATTGTAATTCTTTGGGGACATTAACAAATAATTCTTAATAAGATAATATACCTTTAAAAAATCTAATTAATAGAGAGCAAATAGCAGTTATCAGTATATACAATAATATTTCCCCCTGATCTCCAAAGTTAGTATTATCATTCTTTAAATCAGAGTTAAAATCATACTCCGGATGCTACATTATTAAATATCACTATCAAGAATTACTGGATATTTTCATTTATTTTGCTCTTTGATTTGGCTGCATTTTTCAGAGCTACCTTCATATCTGACCAGTAGATTGTTATTGAAATGCCACCAGCACTTGTTAAGATGTAGAAAATTAAGCTCACACATTTACATGCTGAATTTTATAGATGGTTCTATAGTGATATTGCTACTGGTATTGAATTCTTGAACTTTTATAGCAGTTCATAAAAATAATATTATATAACTGTGAACATAGAAATTAATAAATGGTAAAAATGAAACATCGTTATCTGGGGATTTATCAGTAAAATGCAATTTTTATTATATTAAAATTCTCAGTCTGGAAATATTAGGCTAAAATTCCAAGTTTATATTATTTTCCTGAATCTTGCACTATAGTATCTGTAATGTCATCATTTAAGTAATTGATTTTGCATGAGCTTTATTCACATTTTGATTAGCTAATTGAGAAGATTATAATTGTCATTTTAATCTAAAACTTAGTGAAGTTACTTCTAAGAGAGATCCTGGACAGAAACAAATAGAGAAAAGTCCATTAAAACAGCACAATACTTTAAAGATCCCACAGAGCAGAACTCAACAGGAGCTGTTGGTAATGCAAACCCTGAGGACATCCTTATTAGTCTGCCCACCAAGTGGACTGTGAGTGTGTTGTCAACTCTGTGGGTTAGCAATAGCCAATAATTTAAAGCTAGTAGAAAGTCACTCCAGACATTTAAAATGCAATCACCTGCCCTTTGCTGGCATTTAAAATAGAATGAGCCAGTGTGAAGTTGGGGAGGTAGACTTGAGGCTCTCTGAAGTGATACATGAAGTCATGTGGTTTTTACTGCCAAGGTTAGTTAAATATGAACCTTTAGTCTATTAAACATTTTCACTTTTTGGGGTGGTAGGGATGAGGGTCATAATATATAATCAAATATTTATTGAGTGTTTATAGTACTTGGTTTCCAGATGTAAGAAAGTAGAAAAGGATTTCCTGCCTAAACTAAAATATTCTCCAATAGAATAATTACTAGCCCTGGTCGGATTGGCTCAGTGCATAGACCACTGGCCTGCGGACTGAAGGGTCCCAGGTTTGATTCCAATCAAGGGCACATACCTTGGTTGGTCTTAAAGAAAATTGTATGAATTTGACCCTAAAGGCAAGGAAAGTAAAGACAAAAATAAATAAATGGTACTATATCAAACTAAAAAGCTTTTGTACAGCCAAAGAAACTGCCAAAGAAACAAACAAGCAACCCACTGAATGGTAGAAGATATTTGCAAACAACAGTTTTGACAAGGGGTTAATATACAAAATATATAAAGAATTCATATGGTATTATACAAAACAAATAAATAATACAATTACAAAATGGGAGTGGGCCTGAACAGACACATCTACCAAGAAGACATACAAATTAGCTAACAGATTTATGAATATATGCTCAACTTCACTAGCTGTTAGGAAAATGCAAATTAAAACTACAATGAGATACCACCTCATACCTATTAGAATGACTATTATCAACAAGACAGGTCATAACAAACATTGAGGAGGTTGCAGAGATTATATTCACTGCTGGTAGGAATGTAAGCTAATACAGCCACTATGGAAAACAGTATGGAGAGTCCTCAAAACACTGAAAATACAGTTACCATATGACGCAGCAACACCTCTTCTTTGTATTTACCCCCAAAATTTGAAAAGTTTTATTCACAATGATATATGCACCCCTATGTTCATTGCAGCATTATTCACAGTGGCCAAGACATGGAAAAAAACTGAAGTATTATTGGATAGATGATTAGATAAATGGAATACTACTCAGCCATAAGAAAAGATGAAATATTGTCATTTGAAACAGCACGGATGGAACTTTGGAATATCATTCTAAGAGAAATAAGTCAGACTGGAAAAGTTGAGAACCATATGATTTCACTCATATGGGGGATATAAAACTAAAAGCAAGAAATGAACAAACAAGAAACACAAACAAAACCTCATAGACACAGACAACAGCATGGTGGTTACCAGAAGAAAGAGGGAGGAGTTAGTGCAAGGTACATTTGGTCAAATATATGGTGATGGAAGAAGATTTGACTTTGAGTGATGGGTACACAATGCAAGATACAGATCACGTGTCATAGAAATATATACTTGAAATCTATATGTTATTAATCAATGTCACTCCATAACATTTAATTTTAAAAAAGAAAGAAAATGATTGACTAATGCATTGGAAGTTGTGGTAGGTGCTTTCCTTATTGCCTTGAGTCTTCTCAAGAACTTTTTGATCATTTTTATGCATAATGGAACACAATATTTAAGATGTGATGCCACACAGCTAATAAAGGCTGGAAGATTTAAAGCCACATCTTACTGAATTGTACCCCACGCCTTTCAATATTTCATCAGTGTGTATCAAATTATGAGAAATTAGATTAGTATTCACAACCCTTAATTTTGGTTCTTGAAGTCGCAAAGGAAACATTTGTTGGTAAACCTTCTTTTTCCTTCTCAGTTCTTAAGAAAACATTCACATTTTACTTGCAGTACCGCCTGATGGACCATATATCCACAGCTTTGTGTTAACCAGTAGGTGGATGGGATAGTGCTCTTTCCTTACAAGAAAGGGGCAGTTTCTGGACTAGCATTTTCATTGTTCTACAAAAAGTCTAATGTGGTGATCACAATTCAGATTGCCTGACACATTTTTGAGAATTCTTTTCTAGCTACATGAACAATTGCCTAACTTCTAGTGGGGCATGAGATAAAGATATTAGGGAAACTGGAATTCAGATGGCCATGCAGTTTAAATTGCTGGTTCATACAATGCCATTCTTCTATTTCAATTTGCAGGATAGAGACTTCTTTGAGAAATTAGTCCACATCTATCATTTTATTATGAGCCATTACTGTTGTTCCCCTTCATATAAATAAGGATATGGTAGAATTTAAAAGGTCACATCACATCCTACTGAGTCAAAAATTTACTGCTTTGTTGGTTTCAAAAATGCTAATGAAGGGGCTAAATTATTTGAACTATCTTTTACAAACAACTCTCCCAAGGTTAAAATGTAATAATACTCCCTTTAAGGCTAAACTATGTAGATTAGAAACAATGAAGGCAATTCCATGATTATGTTACCTTTTGCTTTTTTTGTAATGCACAGTTGTAGGGAATAAATCCTAACATAGTAGATTACCTAACAGTTACATGTTAGGTTTCAAGAAATGTCTTAAACTTAACCATAAGACCCAGGCAGGGAAAGGTACTAGATATTTAGATGGAGTCCGGCTTGAGAGAGGAAATTCTTGGAAACTCAGATTATGCTTCAGATAACACATACATTCTGAGTATCTCTTTGTAGATTATTGCATTGGCATTCAGACATTTTAGGATTGACCTAGCTGACAGTTGGAAGTGATAATATTTCAGTATCCAGGGTTTAATTACGATTAGGAAGAAGATGCCTTGGAGAGATTCCATATGTCAACTTAATTCAGAAATAGGTTTGGACAAGTGGATAAACACAGAAAATCTTCCCCAATGATTGGGGAGACTCATAGAGAATGATTGTCAAGGTTAGGCATTATGCTGTTTAGTGTCTTGTCTCATGTGGGAATCCTTTTTGAATTGAAGTGACTATCCTACTTGTCTCTCATCAAACTCTCTCTGATGAATTTCCATCATTTATTTCTTCACACAGCACCTCCTTTTAGTAACAGCAAGTACATTTTTCTTCGTGAAATTATTCATTCTCTGTAGAAAATTGTTGTTTGTCAATCATGACATCCTTCTGCCAAGGATCTTAAATGCAGTCCCAGCTTCAAAGACTAGAAAAAAAAAGACACATAGAATCAGGTATAAAGTTGCTTTACTTTGGTTTATCACTGGACCAGCAAAAAGGCAGTGTAACTATTATTTAAAAGATCAAAGACATAATTGAGTTGACCATATTCTAGTTCTCACCACTTCTTCATTTTTATCAGTTTTGATCACAAACTATCATATTCACCTTCTTTGGGTAAGGAGTGAACATTTGGTTTAGGTGAAATTAGTGCAATGTTTACCACCTAGAATTTTAAAATGAGCTAACAAACACTAGTTCATTCTGGAGCTAATATCCTGGTGTCCTGTAGAAACTCTCTTTTTATTCCTATATCCTTCTATTCTGTGGGCTAGCTTATATTCCTCATATTCTTATAATAAATATTAGATGTTTTTCTTTCTTAAATTTTTGTTGTTGTTGTTGATTTACAAGCCCTAAGACATAATCCCTTTAATCCCATATGCCAGGACACAAAAATAATTTTGTTTTTACTCCAAAACTGGAACATCACGATGTATTTAACTCTAAAATATCCCTGAGGAAACTTACTACCTTGGCATTAGTCAGTTGACCATCCTTTACATTACATCATCATTTCTTTCTCTGAGTCAGTTATTATGCTTTTGAAAATAATCATTTGCTATTCACAAAATAAATTTTGGTAATAACAGTTTTAGTATGGACTCTGAATTGGTTGGTTTGCAGATGGGTGTCAGGCTCACAGGCAAGTCTTCTGCTCTAAAAAATTAGCCAACTCTGGGAGAGGCCGTCCTTCCCATGCCAGTTAGGCCCGCATGTCAGACCATCAAGATTACAAAAAATGAAAAGATATGCCTAAGACACTTTGTCATGATTCTTTTTAAAATCTACACATTTTAATTCATTATTGTGATTCACCTCATCATTATTTATCAATCCAAGAACTTACTCCAGTGGCATTAGGCGCACTTTTCCTTCCAGAAATCTTGCTGGCTTCTTCCTATGAGATAACACCAGTGAAAACATGCAGTGAACCTGCTTTTTATCGGTTCTCTCTGGCTGGCAAGCGTAGGCATTCACATCTGTTTGCAACTCCCTGAGAACATTGTGGACCCTATGTAGTAGTAACTATGGAACAGTAGAACATCATCTCATTAAAACTTAGGAATAACAAACTTTATATTATTTTGAACAATATAAGACTTTTTATTTTAGTTTGCCTTACATGTACTAGATGTCAGCTTATTTTAATGGCTTATTCAAATTCATCATTTTGTTGTTGCTGTTGGTTAGTTTGCATGTCTTAAATTATCTTGTGTTTTAGAGTCTTTTCAACATATATTTAAAAATTTTGTTCTCTCACTAGTTATGTTTCTCTCTATTTCTTTCTTTTTTTTAAAATAAACTATTGCTAACAAAATTAGAACCTCAATTATTATGTTTCACAAACATTTCTTCTCGTTTCTTTGATTTTTTTCTTTGTTAATGGCATTTTCTAAAATATTTTTATAACAATCTTATAGAATCTAATTATTCAGCCTTTTATTTATAGTCTTCTGGTTTCAGGCCAAGCTTACAAAGGCCGACTGTACTTCAAATTTTAAACTTATTAAGCAAGCTTTCTTCTAATAATTTATGTTTTCATGTTATACTTTCAATACAAATCTTTTATCCACCTGAAATTTATGTTGGTATTTAAGTGTCATCTTAATCATCTAGTAAAATCTAGTATATCTTTGAGAGTGTTTATAGACTCTTTCTGTTCTCCCTACTAACAAAGTTTTTTTTTTGTAAATAATAATAAATATTTTAGTAACTGGTAGCTGGCCAGTCCTTTTTTACTCTATTATTTCCCTTTATTCTGATTCTTCTTACGTGCTTAATTTCCAGATGGAATCGAGTATAATTTTGTCAATTTCCAAGGAAAAAATAAAAAGTTATTTTAATTGGGATTATGTCCAAAATGTGTGTAAACGTCTTTACTCAGAGCTTAGAATATTATATATTCAGTAAGTATTAATCAGTTTTACTAATGATATGAGTCTGACAGTTTACCAATTTCTTCCAAGGTATTTAACTATTTAAATTTTCCATCACAATATGACATTTTTATTTTAAATATATTTTTATTGATTTCAGAGAAGAAAGGAGAGGGAGAGAGAGAGAGAGAGAGAGAGAGAAACATCAATGATGAGAGAGAATCACTGATCAGCTGCCTCCTGAATGCCCCAAACTGGGGATGGAGCCGGCAACTCGGGCATGTGCCCTGACCGGAATTAAACTGTGACCTCCAATTACATAGGTAGATGCTCAACCACTGGGCCATAATAATATTTTAAATTTGTACTTTATATTTTTACCTAATGCTTTAACTTTTTGCATGAGTTTTATAAAGTACTCTGACTCAGTCTACTGTAGCTATGTTGTGACTTTTCTCATTTTTATTTCAGTGTATGTATGGTTCTTTCTGTCCTCCTTTATTAGAATACTAGAGGCCTGGTGCACAAAAATTTGTACACTTGGGAGGGCGGGTCCTTCAGCCCTGCCTATGTCCTCATGCAGTCTGGGACCCCTCGGAGGATGTCCACCTGCTGGCTTAGGCCCGCTCCCTTGGGGATCAGGCCCAAGCTGGCAGTCAGACATCCCTCTGGCAGCCCGGTAGCCCTCAGGGGATGTCCACTTGCCAGCAGGGAGCAGGTCTAAGCTGCAGTCGGACATCCTTAGCGCTGCTGAGGAGGCAGGAGAGGCTCCCACCACCACCGCTGTACTGGCAGCAGTCAGCCTTGCCTGTGGCTGAGCAGAGCTCCCCCTGTGGGAACACACTGACCACCAGGGGCCATCTCCTGCATTGAGCATCTGCCCTTGGTGGTCAGTGTGTGTCATAGTGACCAGTCATTCCCAGTCGTTCTGCTGTTAGGGTCAGTTTGCATATTACCCTTTTACAATATAGGATAGAGGCCTGGTGCACGGATGGGGGCCAACTGGTTTGCCCTGAAGGGTGTCCCAGATCAGGGTGGGGGTCCCGCTGGGGTGCCTGGCCAGCCTGGGTGAGGGGCTGATGGCTGTTTGCAGGCTGGTCAAGCACCCACCCAGTGGGGACCCTCACCCCATGGAGGTTTGGCCACTCTGGATGAAGGGCTGAGGGCCATTTTCAGGCTGGCCAAGCCCCCCAGCGACGGAAGCTCCCAGCCTCTCCTTTTTTTCTTTTTTTCTTTTTTATTCTGGGATTTATTTACATTATATAATTGAAACTTTGTAGCCTTGAGAGGAGCTCAGAGCCGGCCAGGGCAGGTGGGAGGGAAGCCTCCTGCTCTCTCCAGCTCCATGGCCATGGCTGGCTGAAAGCAGGTATCTGGGGTTTATTTACCTCCTATAATTGAAACTTTGTTGCTTTGAATGGAGCTCAGAACTGGGAAGCTTGGCTTTCTCCATCACTGGGGCAAACAAGCCTCTGCTCACTCCAGCTCCATGGCTGCCAGCTGCCAGGTTGGTTGGGTTAATTTGCATATAGCCCCTCTGATTGGCTGGTGGGTTGCCGGGGTCCAACCCCAGCAGGTCCAGGGGTCCCCAAAGGTGTAGATGGAGTCGGCAAAGAAGGAATGACACGGAGGCAGCATTCAGGTGATCATCATAGCCAGGTTCTCTTGTCAGGGTCTCCAGCCAGGTTCAGTCCAGGTTCTCCAGGCAGGTCCAGACACCAGGTTCTAGTCAGGCTCTTCTGCCAATCTCCGCAGTCAGGTTCAGTCCAGGATCCCCTGCCATGCTCTCTCGCCAGGCTCCGCCTCCAGGCTCCGAGGCCAGTCCCTGTCCAGGATCCTCCAGCATGCTCTCGCCAGCGAAGTTCTTCTGTCTCTAGGCTCCGTGTAGGTTCTGTCTTCTTGATTCTGTTCTAAGTTCTGAGTGTTTCTGTCTTGTTACAATTGTATTTATACCAGTTGATTCAATCCTATCAATCTCTATTACAAAGGTTAGGGCGTTTCTTATCTCCATTCCAGGGAGAAAAGATTATGTAGTTTAAGCATGATTGTTCGTAGTTAAAGGGATTAATTACCCGCCTGGCACTTAGTTGAGGGGTTTTATTCCCTCCCTAACTTCAGGGGAAAATCCCTACCTGGGGATTCAACCTTTCTCGGAGAGGTGACTTTGGTTAAAACACAGCTCCAAGAAGGTGAGCAAACATATTAAGAACCGTATGCCATATATGCCAGGTCCCTTGAAACAGCAAGGATGGACTGGCTCCCGGCAAATTCCCCCTTTTTTATTTTTTAAAAGCAAGCATTAAAAAGAAAAACCTGAAACGCTCTCTTGTATCCATTTTAAGAGTAGGATTGGCGCTTTCTGCTATTACCTGAGTCCTGATCTATCACCCCAGGGAGAGCTTGCCAATCCTGCACTTTCCCAGGGTGGAAAGGCTGCAGTGAGGTTAAGGATAAGGCTCCTTGGGCCTACCTTCTCCCATGCCTCTACATTTACCTTTCCGGCACCTTTCCTTCCTCAGAAAAGCATGGACGTATTTCTTGTATAAAATGTTCTGTCTGACTGGGAGTAACCTTAATTCCTCTGCTAACAAGCATATATGTTAAAAGATCAATACGGAGTCTTTTTTCTTTAGACTCAGTATGGCACATCTTCTTAATCTAAAGATCAATACAGAGTCTTCTTTCTTTGGACTCAGTATGGCACATCTTCTCAATCTAAGAATCAATACAGAGTCTTCTTTCTTTGGACCCAGTATGGCATATCTTCTCAATCTAAGTTCTGTACTATCCACCTTCTTACCCTACTTATCCTCTATAGGGGGGTCTGTAGCACCCTGGTGGAGTCCTATCCGTCCCGAGTGTGGGGGTTCTCAATGGGGCGGCTTACCTAAGGGAATCCTGTTCCAGGGGTTCCCAAAGGTGTGGACGGAGTCGGCGAAGACTATCCACCCTCTTCCTACGGTGGAGTCCTATCCGTCCCGAGTGTGGGGCGCTTACCTAGGGGTCCCTGTTCGGGCGCCAGATGCCGGGGTCCAACCCCAGCAGGTCCAGGGGTCCCCAAAGGTGTAGACGGAGTCGGCAAAGAAGGAATGACACGGAGGCAGCATTCAGGTGATCATCATAGCCAGGTTCTCTTGTCAGGGTCTCCAGCCAGGTTCAGTCCAGGTTCTCCAGGCAGGTCCAGACACCAGGTTCTAGTCAGGCTCTTCTGCCAATCTCCGCAGTCAGGTTCAGTCCAGGATCCCCTGCCATGCTCTCTCGCCAGGCTCCGCCTCCAGGCTCCGAGGCCAGTCCCTGTCCAGGATCCTCCAGCATGCTCTCGCCAGCGAAGTTCTTCTGTCTCTAGGCTCCGTGTAGGTTCTGTCTTCTTGATTCTGTTCTAAGTTCTGAGTGTTTCTGTCTTGTTACAATTGTATTTATACCAGTTGATTCAATCCTATCAATCTCTATTACAAAGGTTAGGGCGTTTCTTATCTCCATTCCAGGGAGAAAAGATTATGTAGTTTAAGCATGATTGTTCGTAGTTAAAGGGATTAATTACCCGCCTGGCACTTAGTTGAGGGGTTTTATTCCCTCCCTAACTTCAGGGGAAAATCCCTACCTGGGGATTCAACCTTTCTCGGAGAGGTGACTTTGGTTAAAACACAGCTCCAAGAAGGTGAGCAAACATATTAAGAACCGTATGCCATATATGCCAGGTCCCTTGAAACAGCAAGGATGGACCGGCTCCCGGCAGTGGGTGTGGCTTAAGACATAGCGAAGGTATGGTCAATTTGAATTTTGTCTTTTATTAGTGTAGACAAGAGGCAAGGTGCACAAATTTGTGCATGGGTGGGGTCCAGCCGGCTGGCCTGCCCCGATCTGGACCGGTTGGGCCAGGTGGGGGGAGGGGATGTGGGAGGTTGGCCGGTCAGCCCTGCCCATGACTGTGGTTGAGGGGCCGATTGGGGGCAGGGATGGCCAAGGGGAGGGGCCTTAGGCGGTTAGCCATCCGGCTCTGCCCCCTGGTTGAACTCCTCATTGGGTGAACTCTGGCCCGATGGGACAATTTGCATATTAGCCTTTTATTATATAGGATATTATTTTTAGATAGGATTGTTTCTTATATATTTTTATTATTCAACCCATTCTTCATTACTTAAATACATTTTTCCTAATTTTATATTGTGTTTAAATTCGTAAAGTAGATGATTAATCCAATTTAATTTTATCTTTAACATCAAAACAGATTAAAACTGATATTTCTTCTAAGAATGATTTTGAGTATCCATAAGTTGAGATATACAATTTTACATAAAAATATTTTTCTAGATATTTAGCCACTCTGGTTGTAATTTCCATTTTTCTCACTCAAATTACTTTTCATTGGTTTTTTCTACTCTTTTGTTTTGTTTTCTCTGTCTCTCATTATTTTTATTACATTTACTTATAATAGTCAAAGTACAATTCCTATATTATTTGGTATTTATTGAACTTTTATTGAGATTTGGTTTGCATAATAATAAACAGCCAACATTTTTAAATGTTCCATGAGAATTTGTAGGAAGTCCCATCTTTTCAGAATATAGATTCAATGTATTTTATAAGCCTACACTATTATGTAAACCTTTTTTAATTCTTTATCATCTGACTTTCAGGTACATTGTTTAACATAAACTGAAAGAGGAAAATTAGTTTTCTATTTCTATGGACTTCATTTTTATATTTCCTATACAATGGTAATTTAGTTTTTAAGGATTCATGGGATTTTGGATTTTATCCTATGTCATTTTATAGTACCCTCTTTTGGCCCGATTAAATAAACTTATATTAAAATGTACTTGATGTTAATATCTTGAACTAGGTTTAATTTTGCTAATGCTTGTCCAGCAATTTTCACACATCTCCTACTGGCCTTCCTATATTTTCACACCTGATTCAAAATATAGAATGCTGCAGAGTATCTAAGTAACTCACTAACAGACCCTTTAACCTTTGAGGCCAAATGTTCTGAAGCTATCCTCCCAATGTTCCAAGCACAGTCGTTTTTATGGCAATTTCCTTAAAGAGACAAACAATTATGGACCTCCCCGTGGTATTATTCTATCAGGAAAAGTACTTATGGGAACGGGAAGCACGCTGTAGTAGTGAGATCAGCATTATTTTAAGCACTAAAATGAAACTTACTGAGGCTAATTAACCCAAGTAAGAGCATTCAAAGAGTATCCTCAGGTTTGGGGTTAGCAAATGTTGTCAGTGTCTTTGGCTATATAACATTTTGTGCAAAGTTATAAGCAGAAATGTATAAAAAAGGAATGTCTCAGAAGATACAACTGCAATAAATCAAATTTAGACACTATATATATTGCATTAATATTTTATTGGACTTGACTTTTTGAAATAATGTGGTCAAATATAAAAAGAATACTTAATCAAATTGGTTGCTTCTTAAAAATATTAAGGACTATATATAGACTTGTATTCTCTTCTCTCCCCTTTATTCAAACTTCGGAGAAATGTTAATATTGATTGGGTCATAGATAAACCTGAGATAGAAATCACTTTTATGATCAAGAGCTAATGGTGATTTCATTCCTGCTATATTTACAGATCATAAAAGCAGTAACCAAGTCTCCAGTAATTCTCTCTCCTGAATCCTCACTGCCTAATACTGTACTTGGTGCTGCTTTGCTCATTATGTATTTTTCGCTTTGACTGACTGACTGAATGAATGAATGAATGAATGGGCTTTATTACTGTCCCCCTTCCCCACCAATTCTAAATTAGAAGCTTGTCATAACTGAATGGTGAGATGTTCTATGGGATTGGTTACTACCTTAAAATAAAAAAGTGTAGTGAATGACAATTGTGCGCTTATATGTGCTAGGACCTATTCTTGGTGCTGAAGATACACTCAGAAACAAGGCAGGCAACATGAATTGTTGAGTTTTTGAAAGAAAGCTTTCTGCGAAGTTTGAGCCACTCTGTTCAAGAGTAGAATTTGTATTGCAGTTGACCCTGAAACAATGAAGTGGTTAAGGGCGCTGACACCCCTCCATCCTCACAGTTGAAAATTTGCTCGTAACATTTGATCTCCCAAAAACTTACCTATTGTTCAGAAGCCTTGCCAATAACATAAACAGTATGTTAACACATATTTTTGTGTGTTATAAGTGTCATGAACTGTACTCTCACAATATTGTAAGTTAGAGAAAAAGAAAATGTTAAGAAAATCATAAAGAAGAGAAAATACATTTACTACAATGTATGTATTTATTGAACAATCCAGTTATAAATTGACTATTTGAAAACAATGCGTGACGTTAAATGTTATGATATAAATAACAAGTCAGTGTTCTGTATGACACAATGTATATATAGGTAAATATTTTTGTAAGACACATGGCTAATGTTCAGACCTCTCAAGATTCTTGAATGTGACTTTCATCAATAGCAAATTAATGTATGGGCTCCCAAAGTGCTCTTTTTCAAAATTGAGTGGCCCTTTCCAGGTGCAGGCATAGGCAATCTCATTAGAGGATATTTCTTGTTCTTATTCTTATTCTTATTCTTATTCTTATTCTTATTCTTATTCTTATTCTTATTCTTATTCTTATTCTTATTATATTGGATCCCATACAATTGTGACGTATTATTCCGAAATAAAATCAGGAAAATGTAATAGTATAGACAAGTGAGTTTGTGTATTCTTATGGTGAATGTGAATATTTTAATATCAAAGCCAATGGGCTAGGAAGTCATCATCTCGTATTTTCTCCCTAATTTTTTTCACTCCTTTGATGAAACTGAACCATCAACTTATGAAAGAAATACATAATAGCTTAAACCAGTGTGTTACTCTTTTAACAGATGAAATACCTTATTACTGCTAATGCACTCCTTTGTTTTACATTATAGTTAGAATTTGGTGATTCAAAAGATTCAATATTCTTGACTCTTCCATCACACCATGACTATAAAAATGATGAAATAATAGGAGCTCTTTGTATTAGTAAGAAGTTAAAAAATATCAGAGTTCTAATGAAACTCTAAATCTTGAGCCTTAATGAAAAAATTTTATTTGTTCTTTAAGTTAATACAATTACTTAAATGATGTGGAAAATAATAGATAAACACACACATAGATCTAAGTCATTTATATTGTTAGCAGTGTGTCTTTTATTGAGCAAATATCACTGCCTTTATTACTAAATGCAGATATAAATGAAAATAATTATAGCTCTGAAATTCTTCAAATCCATCCTAATAGATCTATCTGTCTATTTCCTCCACTATTAAGAGAACAAATGGGCAATAAAGCCTGATCTTTTATCTCAGTAATAATAACAATAACAATAATAAAGCTTACAAACACTGTTATATGCGTATGTTCAAGCACTTTATAAATAATTACTCAATTAATATTTGTAATAATCATGTGAGGAAGGATCTCTTATAAAACCTGACTTCAATGCCAGTATATAGATTTAAATCCATTCATTTAAGTATAATATTATGCAATATTCACCAGCATATTATAGCCAGTTAACATTTGTCTCTTCTAATTAATTTATAACAATAAATATTTTTTAAACCTGGGACTGAATTAATACATAAATTAAAAAAACCACAATCCCTCTTCTCCAGGGTCTCATGATGTGAGAATTAGAAATCCATGCATAGACACACTTGAGTATATGTGTATTTTTTGTGTTGCATTTTTTTTTACCTTTTCTGTTTTCAAACCTAAATTTTGTACTATTTTCTTTTCATTTTTCTGTGCACAGTTGAGAGCACATTTCCAAGACTAATTATGAACATCTTTTGAGGCTTTTTCCCCAACAGGGAGAAATTTAATTTTTTAAAGAGCCCCCTATTGGGCTCTAAGGCTGCAGTAATACTATTTAAGTCTAAGATTCTTTTTGAACTATAAAAGCATACCTTTTGTCTGGATGCTACACTACAGTAGTACTTTTTTAGATAATAAAAGTGATAGAATTTAAAGCTTCTATGCAAATATAAATACAATGTTATATTTAAATGTTTGTAATTTAATTTTTAAAATCAGTAAATTATCATTAAATATAGAATGGTATATTTTACTGGAAGGTATATATTTTCTTCCAAAGATTTTACACAACATTATCAAGCATGTAAATCCAAATATAATGTATATCACATCTTTAAGATCTTGTATATAGTATAATTATTGCTGTCTATATTTTTAGTTTTTACTTGCAGAATCCTTGTCTTATTTTTCCCTTTTTTCCTTGGGAGAGATTTTATCAATTTCATGTACTATTCCCTATTCATAATAAACTTATTCCTGTATTTACTCAAATATAGATGCCATGAGCTTCTAATTCAAAATCATATGCAATATGGTAGTTATATGCTTTTTGTTCAAACTGAGCCAGTCTTGAGAATCAAAAGAATCAATAATTAAGCAAATGCAGCAAGTATAAACCAGTTCTGTCCTGAGAATACTGGGACATATGCACTGTATATACAAGCTTTCCAAATCTATTTTAAGTCATCTCCATAGACAAAAGAAGAGGCATTCACAGCCTTCTCACTTTTCCTAATGCTGGGATTTTACCATTTTTAAGGTAGGGTTATGTGTCCGCAATGAGCAGAAACCAAAGTAACCGCTTGAGCTAAAGCTGACCCGATTTTTACCATTTTTAATGTCCTATCTTTTCTGAATATTCAATGAGGATGATTAAAAAAAAAAAAAGTTTGGCCTCTAGAGGCATACTAACCTAACTGTATAAAAAAATCAGTCAGTTAATATATTTATGTATTTATGTGTTCAACAAATATTTACCAAATGCATGCTGACGCTATGCTAGTGTCTGGGAATTCATGACAGAAAAAGGGTGTCTTTTTAAATGGAGACTTAGCCTAGTAGAAAAGGAAAAACATACAGGCAGATGCAGGATAGGCAATATGATAAAGTTCATAACGAGGTCTAAGAGACTAAAAGTGAGGTGAACCTAATTCAGTTTCGGTGAGTGAGATAAATTTTGAGAGAGTAAACATAAAGATTCATGGATTTTTTTTAAGAGAAAAATATCCTGGAAGATTTTTACCTAACCAATTATTTAGAGGGAATGGCATGAATAGAAACAAAGAGGCTATGGAAGCCACGGAATGTTTTGAAGAAGATATAGCTATATTAGGTGAGGATGAACATGTGTGAAGAAAACGATAAGATACTTGAGTGAGAACTCACCTGCTGATGGGAACTTGGGCTGCTTCCAAATCTGGCTATTGTAAACAGCACTGCAATGAACATAGTGAGTGCACATATTCTTTTGAATTAGTGTTTCAGGTTTCTTTGAATATATTCCCAGAAGTGGGATCACTGTGTCATAAGGCATTTCTATTTTTTTTTTTGAAGTGACTCCATACTGCTTTCCACAGTGACTGCACCAATCTGCATTACATACTACCCAAAGCAATCTATAGATCAGTGATGGCGAACCTTTTGAGCTCGGCGTGTCAGAATTTTGAAAAACCCTAACTTAACTCTGGTGCTGTGTCACATATAGAAATTTTTTGATATTTGCAACCATAGTAAAACAAAGGTTTATATTTTTGATATTTACTTTATATATTTAAATGCCATTTAACAAAGAAAAATCAACCAAAAAAATGAGTTAGATGAGTTAGAAAGGGCTATAATAGGCTATGTATAATAGGCTGTGTCATAGGTTTGCCATCACTGCTATAGATTCAAAGCAATTCCTATCAAGATACCTACAGTGTGCTTCACCAGAACTAGAACAAATATTCCAAAAATTTATGTGGAATCACAGAAGACACTGAATAGACACAGAAGTCTTGAGAAGGAAGAGCAAAGTTGGAGGAATTAAGGCTACCTGATATCAAACTTTACTACAAGGCCATAGTAATCAAAACAGCTTGGTACTGACCTAAAAATAGACATATAGATCAAAGGAACAGAATAGAGAGCACAGAAATAAATGCACAACTTATGGTCAATTTATACTAGACAGAGAAGACAAGATCATACAAGGGAGTAAAGATAGTCTATTTAATAAACTGTGCTGGAAAAATTGGGCAAATATGTGCAAAAAATAAAAACTAGACCACCTTCTTATACCATACATAAGAATAAACTCAAAATGGATTAAAGACTTAAATGTTAGACACGAAACCATAAAAATCCTAGAAGAAAATACAGGCAGTAAAATCACAGACATTTCTTGTAGACATATTTTTTCTGATCTATCTTTTCAGGCAAGGGAAATAAAAAAAACAAACAAAAACAAATGGGACTAACATCAAATAAAAAACTTTTGCACAGCAAAGGAAACCATAAACAAAATGAAAATACCACTCACTGAATGAGAGAACATATTTGCCAATGATACATCTGATAAGGGGATAATAACCCAAAAATTTTATAAAGGACTTCTAGCTTTTAAAGTAGCACATTATCACTTTGGCTGATGCAGCTAAGTGGTTAGAGTGTCGACCCTCAGACCGAAGGGTAGCGAGTTCGCTTCCTGATTGGGTCCTATTCCCAACCCCAGTGGGGGCGTGAGTGAGAGGGAACCCGTCGACGTGTCTCACATCGATGTTTCTCTCTCTTTTTCCCTTCCCTTCCACTCTCTCTAAAAAAAATCAATGGAAAAAATATCCTTGGGTGAGTATTAAAAAAAATACTCAAAAAATAAAGTGACAAATTATCAGCTCTTTGGACTCAGATACAAGGCATAATTCTTGGTTAGCCGCATGTTTGCTAAAAGACCTCTGAATTTGTGTCAGATGTTTCCTTTGGGCACCAAGGCTTGACATAGATGTATATTGTAATGACACAGCCTAGAGCTCTTACGGAATGTGTTTTCTATTAAATGCAGCATGGAGAAAGATAAAGTGTCTTGAATTCCTAGGAGGCTTACACTTTGGTTGTCTTTATTTATTTATTTTTTTTTTTTTTTGAGAAAAAAAGGTTGCAGAAAGCTATTTCTGCATGAGTGTTGTGTTCCCCCACCCCCACCCCCGTCTTTATGTGATTAAGTTACTAATTTGGCAAGTCATATTATTTTTTTCTATGCTTTCTTTTTCCCCCATTAAGTTTCCTAGGACTTTCATAGGAATAGCTTCATTAACATAGAATTGACATTCTTTATGGAGGTTGGAGCTCCCAGTAGTTTTTAAAACTATTTTATAAGCTTAGCAACCTTTTGCTAATTGATGTTTTGTCCTTTTTCTAAGCACTGTTAAATCTGTGGATCTAACAAAAGCTAAAGTATTTTGAATTTGAATAATTATATGAGTAACTTCTTAACACTATTTTTATGCACTTATTAAAATAAGCTTACTTTATACACTATTCAAAATTTAACATGGGATTTACAGTTTATAAGATGCATAATGTATTTTTTGTATATTTGAATAAGCTATTATCTTCTCAAATGCTTTAACTGAGTTATCAATTAATGTCTGTTGCATAGTTCCATATTAGCATTGAGATGTGCTGGATGCACATTGGGAAGGGCTATAATAAGCTGTGTATAAGAATTAAACTGTGAACTCTCCTTCTAAGAAATTGAGATTTCCACTGTGAGACCAAACTAATGCTTATTAAACTATAGTCGAATCAATTCAGAATTTCCTGATTAATTCTAGATGCTTAAATGGGTTTTGAAAACTATCTGCAAGCCATCTATTTGTCAACCACGTTCATAGACTGTACACTCTAAGAATCACTTGAAAGTGTTTCGATTTCTGCATTCTTTAGTTAGCATCAGTGTTTAACTACATGAATGCTTTTATTTTCTTTAACTGTACTTTTTATTTATAAAATAAGTACAATGAGATACATGAACAATTTCAAAATACTGTTAAGGGAGAGCAAATCAATAAGGCAACTGAGTAGACTAGCCTTATTGTCTTCTCATCTAAAATCTATATTACCTTTTTTTTTTTGAATCCTCATCCAGGGATAATTTTTTCTACTGATTTTTAGAGAGACTGGAAGGAAGGGAGGGAGCGAGGGAGGGAGGGAAAGAGAAGCATCAAACATCAATGTGAGAGAGCAACTTCTGTTGGTTGCCTCCTGCATGTGCCCCAGATGTGGCTGGCAATCAAACCCACAGCCCAGGTTCATGCACTTGACCAGGAATTGAACCCGTGACCCTTTCAGACATGGTCCACACTCTAACCCTTGAGTACACAGGCCAGGGCAAAACTCATATAATCTTATTCAGCAATGTCACTTCAATAAATTTAATTTTAAAAAGTTAAAACAATAAAAATAATTATTGTGAATGGGAAGATTTCAGATGCAGCTTGAGTATTTGGCAATCACTAGGGGATAGAAAAGGGAAGGCTATTCAAGGTAGAAAGAATATGTAAATTCTAATGAGATCATAAGGTAGAATCAAGGGCAGCCAAAGATAGAGTTGACAGAACAGAAGTGACCTGAGATGGAACAGGAAAGCAATGAAGATCAGAAAGACAAACATGGTAGCAGCAGCTCTGTAAGGAGGCACCTAGAGTAGTAGACGTAGGTATGAAAAAACACGTGGTAAACAGATGACTTGGGTGGATTTGCAATGATCCCGGTAAGATATGTTGCTGACTCTACTAAACGAAGCAGTAAGAAAAGGGAATACATATATGTATCACAAATACATTTTTTCAGATAGTGTTCACTGATACTGGATATATCAAAACCACTTAACCAAAATATGTCTACTTGGATATTTTTATTCACATCCATGTAGATTGAATCCCCTAAGTGAATGATAAAAACTAGCTACTGATAGACATTCTTAAAAGTGTCCCTTCCGCTGGGAAATTAGAAAAGCAGTGGTGAAATTGCAGGAGCAGTTTCCCTGGCATGTTGCTGATAGAACCCAGATTGTAGTGTATGCAGTAGAAATGTTCTGTGGTTGTCAAATAATATTTAATGTTATATGATCTATTTAACTGTTTCAAACAGCATGCATGGTGCAGTCCCAGTTTTGTTAAAATATTTGTTTATGGACATAGGGACATATGATTTTATATGTGAATGTTAAGTGGCTATTCATAGTGGAACTATGATATTCAGTTTTCTTTTTTGAGCTTTTCTGAGGCATTTATTTTTTAATAACACACATGCATTTTTGTAGAGATTATAAAATATTATCTAAATATTAGCTGTTAAGTAAGCAGAGAAAAAAAATAAAAGAGAAATTCAGAGCCTAAGGACTTTATAAGATGGTGAACATACAATTAAGCTTATATTGTGAAAACAGAGAATCAAATATTGACTATTATACATAACACTGCAATGAACATAGGGATGGAGGGATTGAGAAAAAAAAAGAGAGAACTCATGGACATGTTCAACAGTGTGGTGATTGTGGGGGTAAGGAGGTGGGTAGGTGTAGAAGAAGGTATAGAGGGGATAAATGGTGGTGGAAATAAAATAAATACAAATAAAAAGAAAGAAAACAGAGTCAGAGGAGAGAGAGGGTTCATATACAAGACGAAATGTCAATCAGGGAGTGAAAAAGCCCTGGAGAAGATAGGACAGGATACAATGACAGGTCGGTAGCACAGAAACGTCAGCCTGGGAGAGAAAGGCACTTTTTTTCTGTAGGAGGTGATCAGGAGAGATGTGGACTAAATGTGCTGATGCTTATATAGACTCAATCTATTTACCTATTTGAAAACACAGTGGTCACCAAAAATACATGCTGAATGAAATTACTAATGCCCAAATTCTTACATTTACTAAGTACTGGTAAAATCTATTTTAACCTGGTTTGGTTTACTTAAGGTCCAGGTTGAAAAAGTTAATATGTGATTCAGGCTGAGTATCAAACACTAAGGCCTAGGAGAGGTTATTCATTTCAATTCGTTATAATTCATTTTAATCAATTCTTTAAAAATAACAATATTCTTTATTCAATTAAGAGTAAACAATTATTAAAATAAAATTTATTTAAAATAATCAACTGTTTATGTACCCAGGAAAACAAATCCACAGAAACATAGTGTTAGGTACAGCTGATAGGTCTCTACTTTTCAAGTTATGAAAATCAGCTACTAATATAATTTAAATAAATTTTTCAGATGGTGTGCACTTATGCAGGGTACATCAACATTACTTAATCAAAATACGACTACCCAGATCTTTTCCTTTACATCAGTTGTACATTGAACTCCCTAATGGGAAAAAAGTTGTATTCTATTTTTTGAATAGTTTCATTTTGACAGCTTTCTAAATAAAAATTCATGAATATAAATATAATTCTTTTCAAATTATACATGAATTCTTTTCATAGCAGCTTGTTTTGTTTCCGTGCTGGCTTTTAGCTAAATAAGATTTCAAACATTAAGAATGAGAAACCAACATATTACAACAGAATTCACTTTGAACAAAATGAAATGGAATGTAAAATATAAACTAACATCTAAAAATGGGATTTTTGGAAATGCTTGTTCTCATTACTTTTTTGGTAATATAATAATAAGCTGTTCCCTACCTTTATATTTTGAGGCAAAGATTGAGGGTTATAATGCTTTACAGAGAGTATGATGTAAGCCTGCAGATATCAGAACGTTGAAAGAAAGCAATTTTTGCCAACCTATTTATGTTATTACCTTTTAGAGGGAAAGAGTTGGGCAACTCTTTTCTCGATTTTTCATCATATTCAGAAACTGTTACACTTATTTATATATTTGCACAGTATATAATAACTTTCTTATCTAGGGGAGGTGGAGACAAGATGAGCATTACACTAAATTCAGCTTGGGGCATGGGATGTAAAAGATACTAGAGAATCAACAAGATATCTATGTTTTAAGAGCTGGGATATTGTCGGAGTGAGTACCAGCCATTGGTTACCAAAAAAATAGTTTAAGTGTTGCAAGGGAGATCCCAGTATTGAAGCTAAAATTGGTAAATGAAGTTCAATATCGGATAAATCTGCTAAACAGCATGACTTTTTTTTTTTTTTTTTTTTTTGGTTTTTCATTCAACAGGTCATGAAAGCATTGGCTAGGAGCCATCTTAAAAGCAGTACCTGACTCTCAACAGACAGAAGCTAGTAAAGGAATATCACATTGTGAATATACATGTTGTTGCTCAAAAGCATAGACTAGATTTTTTCATAATCAGATAGCAAAATAACCTTATTTGGGCTGTTTATAATTCATCATTTTACATAAAATAATGATTAAATTTAATAGGGAGGGATGTTAAATTAAAGCACATTGGTTAGATGAGAGCTATAATCTAATTTATATCTGTTAGGGTTACCAAAGGAGGAACGCACAAGACCAAAATGGTAAGGGATTATAAATTTCCTAGAGGCCCAGCGCACACGAAATCCTGTGCGAGTAGTTCGCCTCTGCTTGCCTTAGCTGGCCGCCCCGCCCATCGCCCATCGCCACTCATAGCTCATGCCCTGCCCTCCACTGCGCATAGCTCTCCGCTGCTCGCTTGTAGCTCTAGCCCCCCTTCCCCCCGCCGGCTGCGAGAGCCGCTGCTCCTTTGGTCGTGACGGCATTACAGCATTAGGGCCACTGGCTTTTAATATATATATAGATTAGGTCACGTGGATGCTAGATGAGTTGAGCCCCAAAATGGCACCAGCACCCGGGACGGGGAGTCAGAGGTTTTAAAGGACTCTAAGGTGGGCTTTTTCTGGGCGGAGAATTCCCTGGGCAGGTCTGGATCCCCGGAAGTCCTGAGGGGAGAGATAAGGGTCTTAACAAGTGGAGTGTGGTCTAAGGGAAAGGGAATGTCCATCGTGAAGTGGTCTAAAGGTTAGGTCCCAGGGGAGGGGTGCCGGGGTCCAACCCCAGCGGGTCCAGGGGTCCCCAAAGGCGTGGACGGAGTCAGCGAAGAAGGAATGACACGGAGACAGCGTTCAGTTGATCAGCAGCTTTGCCAGGATCTCTAGCCCGGATCTCCAGCCAAGTTCTGGTCTGGATCTCCAGAGAGGTTCTGCTTCGGATCTCCAGCGAGGTTCTGTAGCCATGTTCCTCGCTAGGTTCTCCAGCCAGGTTCTGTCCAGGCTCTCCAGTCAGGTTCAGTGTCCAGGTTCCAGTCAGGTTCTCCTGCCAATCTCTGTAGTCAGGTTCAGTCCAGGATCCCTTGCCACGTTCTCCCGCTAGGCTCTGTCTCTAGGCTCCGAGGCCAGTCCCTCTCCAGGATCCTCCGGCATGCTCTCTCCAGCAAAGTTCTTCTGTCTCTAGGCTCCGTGTAGGTTCTGTCTTCTTGATTCTGTTCTAAGTTCTGAGTGTTTCTGTCTTGTTACAACTGTATTTATACCAGTTGATTCAATCCTATCAATCTCTATTACAAAGGTTAGGGCGTTTCTTATCTCCATTCCAGGGAGAAAAGATTATGTAGTTTAAGCATGATTGTTTGTAGTTAAAGGGATTAATTACCCGCCTGGCACTTAGTTGAGCGGTTTTATTCCCTCCCTAACTTCAGGGGAAAATCCCTACCTGGGGATTCAACCTTTCTCGGAGAGGTGACCTTGGTTAAAACACAGCGCCAAGAAGGTGAGCAAACATATTAAGAACCGTATGCCATATATGCCAGGTCCCTTGAAACAGCAAGGATGGACCGGCTCCCGGCAGAGGGGTAATCGATTCAATTATTTGATCAAACCTAACAATATCTTGATATAACTTCGTTACTGATGTAGCCAGGTTGATAAATTTAAAATATGTTTTCATATTACTAATTCAAAAGCAAAAAGAAAGCAATTATTATAGCAATGAAATACCTTGAGTTTGTTAAGAACCTGACAAAGTTATTCCTGTTTTTATTTGTGGAGGTCCCCTTAATAGAAAAACAAACTAATAGACATTAGTTAATACTTGGTATGTGTCCATTTGCAGATATATATTTTCATCTATGTTAAAACTATTTCTTATTTGTGGATATGTTTTCAGAAATATGTCAAATTTCTTAACTTCCCATATGCTTACTTTAGAATAAATTATTGGTAAAGCAGACCATGACTATAGTACCTATGGTCAAATCTCAATTCTAAAATTGAAGAATCTGAATCCCCAAAATATGAAGTGACTTGCTCTGAATTCTGATTCAAGAATCTTATCACAGCATGGTCGATATCTCTGTTACAAAACACTTTTAAATGGCTTTCATGATGACCTTGTGAATGGCCCCATCTAAATATTTATATTAACCACTTTAGTTGAGAAGTACATAAGAGGCTGGTTTGATAATTCTATTCAATGACCTCTATTATTTAGAGAACAAATTTAGACATTATTTTCCCCCTGAAGAGAAGCAAATAATAAAAATCAACTAGGCTGTTATTTTAACTCTCTCTCCTGGTCTGGGATCTTAGCTAGAATAGATTATGTTCGTTTTGCTCTTCTAATCTGCTATTTCTTTTTAGAATTGCCCCTATCTCCTCCAACACAGAAGTGGATCTCTGTGGTATTTTAGGGAATTGATAATTGATGCTGGCCCAGATAGAACTTATATTTTCAATGGGATTTCAATCTCTAAAGGATTATGCAGACTTAACTCTGCCTGAGGGTAGTGTGGTGCATATAGAGAGAGTTTTTAGAGAACAAACAAATATTAGGATAGAAATAGAGATAGATAGTAAAGCAAAAATAGTTTTTGACAGTTTTCTTGCTTCTGATCCAGCATGCCTCAATCTATTTCTGCTACCCAGTCTACTAATAATACACCAAATATTTGTGAGCACCTATAACGTGACTGTCGTATTCAAAACACTAGGCTACAGCAAGAAGCACACAAACAAAAAGTCCTTATGAACTCACATTCTAGGTGGAAGAGACCATAAACACTTCGTGCAAGATTGCTACAGCACCATGTTGAAAATGAGTAGAGAAAGTAAATTGCCAATGCTAATAGTGGGAGTGGGGAGGAATTTTAAGTGGGGCTACCAGGGCGGGCCTAATAGAGTATTATTTGAGGAATGATTTAAAGGTTCTGATGGGGCAAGACATGTGGCAGATGAACAAGTCAGCCAGTGTGTCTGCAGCTAAATGAGACCAGTCAGCAGGAATTTTATTTATTGTCTCTCACTCGCCATACGGAAGGAAACTCCATAAGGACATGTGTTTTATTTCTTTGGTCCACTCCTATATTCTCAGTCACTAGAATAATGCCTAGCACATGGTTGATACTCACTAAATTTTTGTTGAGTGAATAAATGATCTTTGTGCTGAGACAGTTGCCATTTTGCTTTTATATACAACACATGCATGCACACACACACACACACACACACAGAGCAAGATGATATTATCTGACAATGAAAATAGGTCTAGGCAAACAGAAATAACTGAGAAATTGGACAATTTCTAGATCTACCTATATCTGAAAACAACTCTATCTCTTGGACCTCCTTAATATAGGTCTACGTGAATTATTTTTTAGTTTGGTTTTTTCGTTAGCCAATTTGGTTTAAGTTTCCCTGGCATGCTGCCAAATGAGTCCTGACTAATATGCTGGACATATTTATACTTTAAAATGTCACTTTCCTTTCATTTGGGCTTGAACAGTTTTGGGAGTATTTTACAAGCCTGATTAGTCCTATTATAATTTTAGAATTGAACTTTTTCCCCCCCAAAAAAACTTCTTACAGACTATAACTAGAGACAGAGCTCATTTTAAGCTAATATAAACTGTTCTATTAAATAATTACATGTATATATATATATATATTTTTTTTTTTCTGAAATGGTCATAAAATATTTTTGTTAAGAGACAGATTATAAATCTTCCTAGCTCCTTTTCTTTTAAGAAGGCATGGGAGTGACATGAACTTAAGACAACAGTGGGAGAGTTTCTGCTATTTATTCATAATCATAATAGTTTTGAATGGGGCTATTAGAAATTTTAAATCTTTGGCAGGGAATGGAAAAACAAACAGCAAAAAGTCTTCCAGTTCCCTCAGTTATACCAGTTGCTTTAGTCAAACTATAGCAGGCATATAAATTAATTATTTTTAAAGTATATCTAAAATTTTAAAACAAATTAGTTATTGCATCTTTTTATTTTTGCAATAAAGTTCAGAATACCCTATATTTTATTAGAAATATAAATTAAATATCTCAATTAGCCAATAAATTGTATGGAAAAATTTTGAATTTATGTATTTTCAGATTCTGATGACCGTATTTAATTGAGGGAAGAAAGAGGCATATTGATTGAGGTTCACCAGTTATTTCATCTCAATAATAAGGCAGCTTTTATGTTAAAACTAGAAAGTTATCACAAATATATATTTAACCATCAATAAGGAATTAATATAACTAAATATTGGATATTGTGTAAATAAAGATAGTGGCTCAATCTGGATAGATTAGGTAAACTTGAAGTAAAATGTTTAGAGAGCCTATGGATATAATATTGTAATAACCTAACAAGGGCATTGATCTAAAATACAATGATAATACAAGGCAATAAAAACTAAGTCTAAGAATTGAAATGGAGAAAGCCAGCAAACTGCAGGTGTTAGAAAATCAAGGCAACTAATCATCTCACTAAGTATGATGACTTATAATTTGTACTCCTAAGTAAAATACAGCCCACTGTAATATAACATTCACAATTGTACTCTGCAGCTGCTCTCCTAACCACATGCTCATCTTCTCCCAGGAAAGGCTATAGTTGTGGGTCTTTAAAGATTAGGCTCCTAACTTCAAACTCTAGAGGCTCTAATTATCTCAGACATTGGGTGGGGGGCATCTTCCATTGGACACATCTCTTGATTTAAGTTCTCGGAAATTGTGACACATTAAACATATGTTGTTACTACTTTTTTATCTTTGTGCCTTGCTGAAGTATCTAGTACATGATATATATTATGCTTGTCTGCTCTATTATGTATATTATTGATTTGCCTGGACAGCCAAATGTTGGCAATAGGGAGAATGAGACTTCTAGATACTCGCAACTTGTGTTGATAACTACACCAAATGTAGGAGAGAAAGTGACTCTGATTTTAGGACTGAATGTAAGAGATGGAAGAAGTAGTTTTTACATCTTTATTTTGGAGAGTAATGATTCTCTTGTTCATATAAATAATGTTTAATAAAAAGAATAGAAAGCAGCTGAAATTCCAACAAGTAACTCAGAGATTTTCTTCATCCTGAGAAATGTGTGCGGAGATGGAGCTATTGTTTCTGGGTAAAGGAAAATGAGGCATCAATTAGTAGAAACCTAGAAGCAATGCCCCAAGGAAGAGCAGAGAGCAAGAATGTCAGGCTTGAGAAACATTAAAGAAACAGGAAGCAGGGGGATGTTTAAGCATTTTATAGGTCTGAGATTCTAGGAAATTTTTGTTTGTACTGGTAAGTAATAAGGTCTGTGAGTAAGAGACCCGCAATTAATGGATCTAAAAGTGAGAGTGAGGTTATTTGAAGAATTTATAAATCTCCAGGTTCTCATGTTCAAAATTCAACAATAATGTTTATGATATAATTTTGTTAATAATTGTCTGAGGCAGCTGAGGCTGACATAACAAAGTACTATAGATTGGATGACTGGAACAATAGAAATTTATTTTCTCCGTTCTGGATGCTGCAAGTTCTAGATCAGAGTGCCAGCATGTTGGGTTTTGGTAAGACTCTTCCTGGCTTGCAGATGGCCTCCATCATCCTTGTGCTCACATGACCTCTTTGCATGGTCAAGAGGAGAATTCGCTTTCTTATGTCTCTTCTTTTGAAGGCACCAATTCCATTATGAGAGCCCCATCCATGCTCATGACCTCACCTAATCCTAATTTCCTCCCAAAGGCCCCATTTCCAAAAATCACATTGGGAGAGAATTTCAACATATGAAATTTAGGAGGACATAATTCATAGCAATGATCGAAAAGAGATGTTTTGTTCTCTAGACCCCCAAATCATTTTATAAGAGCTCAATTATTTCAAAGCAAGGATTTGTACACATTTCTCTGTTCTATGTTAATCTCTCAGTATTTCAGCCTGGAGACTTTGTCTTATTCATCTATGTACCTATAAATTTAATAGCGCATGTGTATGCCTCTATCAGGCACTTAGTGAAAGAAAGTAAAGAAATAAACACTAAACAAACATTCTGTTTAGAGAAACTAGAGCGGAGGGTGGCAAAGGCTGATATGAAGCATTTTTTCCAGAGCTGTAGTAAACTTCATAAATGATAGCTTTTATTATCTGTGTTAGTATGGAAGCAGAACTACAACCAAAGATGCAGATACTATTTTAAAAAAATTCTTAAGATGCATTTTCCAATTTATTGAATAAAGCTCATGGTTAGCATTTACATAATGGAGCACAATTGATCGGCTCTCTCTCCCATTATCCTTCACAGCATTTCTCCCGAAGAATCTCTTAAATGTCTATTCCCTCTTGGGTTCCAAACTGACATAGGGGAACAAGCTCAGTTCTATCAGAAACAAAGGAAAATAGAGAATAATTGGATGAAATCCTTAAAATGCTAATATCTAACAAATCAAGAAATCTAGAATATAATATCCAGTGAAATATTATTAAGTTAAAGATAATAGTTTTTTACAAATTAAAAACAAAACACTACCAAATAGTCACTGGAAAATCCAACAATATATGATGTTGTAGAGTGTGTGTGTGGGGAGGAGTTGGGGGAATTGACAGAAAAGGAAAAAGAGGCAACTCTCTGGGGGTGATGAAGTAGCAACTAGTTTCTATATCTTGATTTACATGTTTATTCCTGGTGCTTTTGCATTTCCCAAAACATTTTAGATTGTACACTTGAGATCCTTTTTACCTCATTATATATAAATTTTACCTCAAAACAAACAAACAAAAATAATAATTAATGCAAACATACAACTAGAAACTGACATGGTTGTAATGTCCGGAACCAAAAATTTCATTAAAAATTTCCCCCTAAAATGCAGCATATTCTAATTCTGAAAACATGAAAGAAATTATATAGAATACATCTTGATGTTCTTTATGTAGACAAATTCACCTTCTAGCAGCTATAACTTTCACATTCTTATTTTTATGTCTGAATACTTGTGTTCCTGTAACTGTAGGGCACCATGAGGGGTCACTGCACAGATTATGGTTAAGGGCACGACACAGTTGATACTGTTCAGCTATACTGACCCAGGCTCAGTACTCAGTACTCAGTACTCACTTGAGTTACTGTGATAGACTCCAAGGGTTCATTTTTTCAATGCAAACTGAAGATTTTACAGCAGTAGAGTTATATTATGATCCTATATGTCAGGACCTATGCTAGATGATTCAAATACATCAATTTACGCAATCATCACAGACACCCAATAATTTAAATAGTACAATTATCCTTATTTTGGGTAAGTGAATCCTAAAATTGTTAGGTAATTTGCCAATGACGACAGTGCCCATGTGTGGCAGAACCAGTTCTAATTCAAGTCTAATTTGAGAGTTTTGCTCTTATTTCTGTGACATTCTTCTCAATTAAACACAGACATGTTCTCCATTAGCTTAAAATTACATTTTACATTCTCAAGCCAAATGTGTCTATATTTGCTAGTGTTTCCAATCAGTTTAGTAAGTAAATTTAGCTCTTGAAATTGAGAAGTATCTTAAACAATGTTCAAGGTTTTCAAGAGTAAATAACTAGCAGTGGAAAAGTTCAACATTATTCACTGATGTTAGAATACGACTAACAGGAAATAATAATTGAACCTGTTTTGAGTAATAGTGACAAGGGATTTCCCTGGCATATAGTTAGCTAGGCAATCCATCCTAATAACAGATCACTCTCCCTCCCTTCCCCCACCCCAAATTTAAAATATGAATAGCAGTTTCAAGGAAATGTCTAAATGTCTTCTAATGAAAAAGACTGGACATTGCCATCTCAGTGTCATAATATGTTTTCCAACTGTGCTAAACTTAAACATATTACAATTTGCAATATATGAAATTTAAGAAGTTGAGAATATAGTTTGAAAATAGTTACTGGCAAATCTGAATTTCCTCTTGCTAAACAGAATAACTGAAAAATGGAAGATATCCCTTATTTATAATCAGCATTTTCTTTCTTGTAGATTAGCTAGGAAATATCATGAAGAAGTATGGTTTGTTTACTAGTCTAATGAATGAAATTAATGAATGTGGGACTCTACTCTGGCAGCTACTACCTTAGCAGTCTTAAAAAGTTACCATAACTGAGACTCTTTCATGATTTCACAGCAAGTAAGTCATATACTTTCTCTGACTTACGTCTTATAAACTGCATAGTAAAATTGACTACACAGTAGGTCCAGGCATGTTCGCTGCATGGAATATAAGATTTATGAAAATTAATGCCTGGATATGTTTCTGGGCTTTATTAGAAGATGCTTTGAAGTCAAATTTCCTAGCATCTGACCCGCCTTCCTAGTTTGGAGAAAGGACCATATTTCTGTGGTCCTTGAAGTGGTAAAAAATATTTTTGTTTAGAAAGAAATTAAGAAGACAGACTATGTCCTTAATCTTTGGCAGCAAGGGTGAGAACAAGTTATCTCAGTTTGGCCAATGAGATAAACCTTCCAAGGATGATGAATCTTCAACGAATGACTCAAGATTAAGGCAAAGTAAAAGGAGGATCTTCATGGTGGTGGTGTGGGGAGGGCAGTGCTGTCCATATCAGCGTGTGTGTGCATCCAGTAAAGAAGGGATATTTGTTAGAAGTAGCACTAGCTGCGTTCCTGTTTAGTTCTCCAGTTATCTTGTGGCACCTGTACATTAAATTTATATCCCTGCTAAGTCTAGAACCTGTTTCTAATGTGTGTATCCAAAACACTATCAGATCACGGGAATACCTATTTTATAACTGTTCTGGACACAATTTTAAGTCATTGAGACAATCATATACAACAACTCAACACTAATGACATGCTCTTGACATGTGGAAAAATAAGACATGGCCCTTTTGGCAAGACAAGTGAAGTGGTGGACTGATAGCCTATCAAGAAAAAACTAACAATATGCCGAAATGAAATTAGAAAACGGATCTGAAGCCTGACCCTGAGGACTTGTTCCTGGTCAGTTCATTGTCTAATGATGTGCTTGTCTGCCTGTTAAGGAAGAAAAAAGTGGGTAAAGTCAATCTATTGCTGAAAAGACTGGCAAAGGAATCAGATCATTGTGCTTCTAAATAGAATAAGAAAAGCATAGGAGGTAGCAGTGAAATAACATGACTTTAAGTGCAAATCTGTCCTGGAACATATAAGTAAGATCAACGATCATGAAATTTCCAAATACTGAGAATATCTCATCTTCTGACTGCATTAAGTTTTTGTTATATATTTCTTTGTTTGAATGATCAACCAACTGTAGATTTCAGTAGTTCTCTACATGTCTGGGTATGTGTCTGGAGGGGAAGGGACATATATGAAGCCCCTACACAACTGCTTGAACCATCATTAAATATTTATTGATTTGAATGAAAAGTATGTCTTTTTTATTTTATAGTATCTTTGCTTAGAAAAATGAATACATGAGGAAAATATTATTAAATAATGTTCTAAGAGTTGAATTTTCGAGAGAAATCAAACTCATATTTTGAAGGAAACATAATTAGATTTGAAAGTATTTGAAGAAAACATAACCCAAATCTGATAAGTATACTGAAGGAATAAGGCAAGTCACATCAAATTTATATCTCATTGAGTTAAAAAGTGTTTAGCATATATATCTTTGTGAAACTCAAGATTTTGACAGCACAATCCACTGAAATCAATAATTTAAATGATGAATTAAGACATCTCTTATCATGTATGTTAATAATTCAGTTGAGTTTACCAAATAATATTTTATGGGATGTGACACCGGTAAATCTCAGGGCTAATATTTAAAAATGTCAATACATTTCAGTGATAATAAAAACTTCTATGACTGCCAAATGTCTCTCACTGTATTTCATAAGCCTATTGTATCATAATGAACTCCCCTACCTAGCTGTGCAACACCTGTATGTTAATGTATAATGCACACATAAAGAGTCCAGATATTGCCCCACAAATACAACTTAAGTATGTTTCTTGACTTTACCTGAATTCTACAAAACATTAACAATAATTTTACGATAATAAGAATTTTTTTGATGTCAAAGATATAGAATAAATTAACCATTTACTAAAGAGATTCTACACTGGAATTATTTCTACCACAATAGAGCTATACCATATAATGGCTATAAATGGACTTATTGATTTTATGGCCTCTTGAAAAAGGGAAATGACTAAACACTATTTCTAGATTTTGAAGTTTATAATAAATACATTAGTAAATATGATTTATGTAACATTATTCTCAGGTACAGAACAAATATCAGTTAATAACTGATAATTCTACTTTTTCTTTAGTAGAACATGATTTTAGTTATTTACTAGAGGCCTGGCACACGAAATTTGTGCTTGGATACGGTCCCTAGGCCTGGCCTGTGATCAGGGCCATCTTCCCCAGCTGCCTGCAGCTAGTTCTGCCCGCCGCCGCCACCCATCCCCGGTTCCTCATTCGCCATCGGGTGATCAGTGCCTGACAGCCGGGGGAAGGGACCGAGAGGTGGTCAGTGCACCTCACAGTGACTGGTCCAGTGGTTGTTCTGCTGTTGGGGTCAATTTGCATATTACCCTTTTATTATATCAGATATACTTGGATCGATTTGATTTGTTTATGGAAAATGAGTACTTATTGTTACTATTTCTGATAGTTCTCTGAAAATAATTCATAACATTTAAAAATGAAAATCTATAACTATTTTGACATAATTATTCCTAGAATCATTTTAAAAATCTAAAATATTAATTAAATTATATACTTGAATGATTTGTATATATTCAAGAATGAAAATCACTCATGCCTTAATATTTGCTCATTTATGTTAAAATCCTTTTGTAGAAGATATTTTCATAGATCATCTGTTATGTTCAAACTCTGACCTATACAAACTAGCAAAATAGCCCATTCAAAAATTCATTTTCTTTCTATTAGAACCAGCCTATTCCATTTAGAAAAAATTGTTGACAGTATTACAGATGTTCCCCATTTTCTCTCTTTTGCCACCCTCCACCCAGCCCCATCCCACCACAGGTCTTCTCCACACTATTGTCTGTGTCCATGCATATATGTTCTTTGGTTAATCTCTTCCTGTCTCCTTTACCCCCACACCCCTCTGAAATCTGTCATTCTAGCCCACTCTTAATAAACAAACAAAACAACACCAGAAGCCTGATTTCATTCTTCCCTCCTGAGAGAGCCCATGAAGATGGGAGTTTATATATATTTTTCATAAGATGATAGATTCTTCCCTAAAATATCATTCTTGCTTCTTCATCAAACCTGTGTCCCCTCAGTCACGTGGATGTAAAGATTAATAGACATATTCCATGTTCTTCCTGAGTTTATTATCCAGTTGGGGAAACTGACATGTAATATCAGAAACAGTGGATTAAGTGGAATAGAGATCTTAGTAAAATAAGTTGGATTAAAAGGGGAAGGGTTATTTATGTTGCGGGGACTAAAATAAATCTTCACATTTGAACAAGACCTTGAGTAGGCTACACAGAAAATGGAAGGGTACCCTAGAAGGAAGGAAGTCACACTAAAAAATTTTACACATGTGAAAAAGCAAGGATCACTGCAGTGCATGACCATGGTGAAAATTTTGTGCTATTGGGTTTTGTTTATTTAAGGGTTTTAGTATTTAGCATTTGTAAAATCCCTTAACGTATGCAACCAACTCTGAAAGGTTGAAATCCTGTCAAGACATGTCTGAGAGAATATAATTTATAAACACATATATTAAATGTGGGCAAATAAACATCAGAAAATTAAAATTGTCTGCTAAAACATTTTAAATATATATATATATTAAATTTAATATTTGATATGATGACTCCCAGGCAAAATTTCTGAACAGCTACTAAACATAGATTGGGAGGAATAAGAAAATTCTGCTACTAGGAAGTCTTCTAAAAAGTTGTATAAGAACTGGTGTCCCCCCCCCCTCCTTTTCTTATACTAACACTTAAATTTATATTCACAGTTTTGCATGGAGTGGGCAGTAGTATTCTAACACATTGGTATAGTATTTGACAGCCTCTTATTAGTAAGTTTCAGGACTGAGGAGGGAGGAGAGAGAAGAAGAAAAGGAGAAGGAGGAGGAGGAGGAGGGGAAGGGAAAATGAAAAAGTGACTGAATTTTGCAGAGAAGCAGATTCTAGTTTGTTAGAATATATAAAATTCTAACAACTTGAGTCATATTAAATCGGCATTCATCACAAAACTGTATGACTGAGTCCATGTTGTTGGATCATAAATACACATATCTGGAGAAAAGATGAGTGGGGTGACCTCATAGATTTAATTTTTACTAAGGTTCCATTGGTCTAGAATATAGGCTTTAAAACTTTAACACGTATAGTGGATATGATATACACACTTACGATCATATTTCCCAAGAAAGTTTAATAAAATATCCTTCTGAAAGAAAGAAACCACAGGTGCTTCCCCGCACGCCCCCCCCCCAACCCTTAAAAACTCTTTGAAAATCTTAATTCCCTGCCTCTTATGTCTGCTTGTGACCTAAGACTGAATTCCAGTGAGTGGTTTCTCTCACTGCCAGTTTCCTGTTAATAGATTGTTCTGTGTGTGGAAAGGTGAGTTTCCTAAACTTGAGCACTCATTGAGCACTTCTTTAAGCCTCATATTTCTCATCTCAAAAAATACAATGTTCTCAGATTTTACTTTGTAGGATCGAGGATTAGATATAGTAATGTAAGTTAGGCACATGCAGCAAGGAGTCAATAATATTAGTCAATATTGTCTTAATTATTGTATTATTATCATTGCTCATCATCCATTGATATACCTGGTATATACATTTGCACATACTGGCATATGCATTAAAGATAGTTGAAAGAAGAATTGGTAGTGAGTAGTGTGCAAAGGTGCTCTAAATTTTCATCAAAAAGAATGATCATGGCCCTAGCTGGTTTGGCTCAGTGGATAGAGTGTCTGCCTGCAGACTGAAGGGTCCGGGTTGCATTCTGGTCAAGGGCATGTACCTTGGTTGCAGGCTTGACCCCTGGCCCTGGTTGGGGTGTGTGCGGGAGGCAACCAATGAAGGTGTCTCTCTCACATCTTTGTTTCTCTCTCTCTCTCTCTCTGCCTCCCACTCTCTCTAAAAGATCAATGGAAAGATATCATTAGTCGGGGATTAACAACAACAAGAAGAATGATCATGAAAAGTCAGTCAGAAGAGAAAGATATGTTTCTGCTGCTTTGGACATATAACATGGAGCAAAATGCTATTGAACCCAACAACAATTATTAGCTAGTTTGGTGGCATTATGACAATTTAACCCATACTTACACTAACTCAAATGATATTATCTATGACTTTTGCCACATTACATAGGCAGCCTCAAACATTATTCTCTGTTCATTCTACTTATTCCCCCCTCAACACATTTTTATTTTTCACTTTCCTTTTGATACTGCTGCCAGATTATGATCATTATTATGGGTTTCAAAGAATTGTTCAGAGAATTATGTTTCTCAAAGCCTGTGAGAAAGGGGAGTAGAAACATTTCGCAGATGAATGAAACAAAGACATTGAAGCATAAATAACAATGAGGTTTCACAGCTGTGACTTGATAAATTGTGTAGATTCTAGATGGCTTATTTTAAATCCCATTTTGGTATTACTGTCTTGATAATTTTCTATGCAGCACTGAGTCAGTCTCCAGGGTACTGTGATACACTTTTGTTTCCTTTCTTTAACTACTTGCGAAAGCCTTGGCTAACTCCTCACTGCTTAGAGATTGCATTCAGCACTCACAGGGACATACCATTAACTCCTGTTTTATTAAAGCCAACACCTGCCCCTTTTTAGCATGTCACCTGCAGAGTAGGATAAATTAAGTGATTAAAAAGCTGTGTGAATTTCACTTCACAATGTTTTCACATTTTCATCTTCCTAATGTCTCATATCAATTTTTTTCTTAGCAGTATTGGTATTTGAGAGTAATGCCTGCAAGAAACTTTACTGTGTTGGCAATTTGTGCTTCTGTTCAGTTCAACAATATACCTACTGTGTGTTAGAGGCTTTCTTTTACCAATCTTGGGAGATGAGAATCAGGATTCATTTTACAGATGAATAAACTGAAGTTGATAGAATGTTTTGATTGAAGATACAGGTACAGAGTGTTGAGGTTCAGTTCTGTTTGAATTCCAATCACATGCTCTTTTCATTAGAGCTAAATGTGGTGATTGGGAGAGCCCCCTGGGTTTCCATTTGCAGTAAAGCTGGAAGAGGATGTTTATCACAAATCCATTAATATTTCTGTTGCCTGGAATTTCTTTTTTTGTGTGTCCTTAAGAATGAAAATTGAAATATGACTGAAGAGATTTGAGTCAGTGCCTATTAGCCATTTACTATAAAACCAGAGGCCCGGTGCATGAATTCGTGCACCAGTGGGGCCCCTTGGCCTGGCCTGAGGGATCAGGCCGAAACCACCTCTCCGACATCCCCCGAGGAGTCCTGGATTGCGAGAGGGTGCAGGCCAGGCCGAGGGACCCCACCAGTGCAAATCTGGGTTGGGGAGGGACACGGGAGGTTGGCCAGCCGGGAAGGGACCGTGGGCAGACTCCAGGGTGTGTCTGGCCAGTCTTACTCAGTTCCGATCAGCCGGACCCCAGCAGCAAGCTAACCTATCGGTCAGAGCATCTGCCCCCTGGTGGTCAGTGCATGTCATAGTGAGTGGTTGAGTGGCCTTAGTGTATCATTAGCATATTACACTTTGATTGGTTGAATGGCCGACTGGACAACCCGGCACTTAGCATCTTAGCCTTTTATTATATATGATATCTGGAGCAAGTCACTTTGATTTACTTATATTTCAGCTAGCTCTACTGTGGAATCAATCAGAGTTAGATTATAGTTTTAATGATCAAGTGAAATAAATGTATATATCAGCATAACAGTGAGAGAGAGGTAAAATAATCTATAACTTTAAAGTATTTGAGTGGTATTCAGCTAACTCTGGTGTTTTTCAATCCAGAGTTCCAAAAAGAGACACAAGTAACTAATTTTGTTGTACTCTCCTTTCCAATTAATTACTCGTAATTATGTGCTATTTTTCTTTTTTACCCCTACCCAATTAAGAGACTATCGTTGTTCAAAATGTGAATATTGTTAAACTCTCATACCTAGACTTTTTCTTACACAAATTTCTAATAATCAGGCAGTCATCCCACAACAAGGACTTGATATTAATATGTAAAAATGATATATTTTTTAATGGTTTTCTAGGTGGAGCTTGCCTGTAACTCATCAAAATTTGACACCTATGTATTTTAAAGCCAATATTCTAAAAGGTTCTACTATATGTTAGAAATTATAAGTATGGTATATTATAGCATCATGATGATGGAGACAGAAAAAAAGTGTTATTTATTATGATAGTAAGTCAAGTCACAAAATATCACCTATGTTGAAGCTAGAGGATTAGAATATACTTTAAAGCAATTTACAGTGGTAAGACCTAGACATTTAAAGTTCATCCTAAACTAGGGTAGATAATTAACCTGACTGGCATAAAATGACACAACCTTATCAGGACCTCCGCTGAGCTAAGAGGGAGCAGAGCTGCCAGGTGTGAAGGTAGCCAATTAGCACAAGCCAAAATGAAAGAAAAAAATCAAAGCTTTAATCACTTTCTATGATCATATAAGCAAGAGGCTAACCTCTTGCCTGTTCCATTTTCTCCCATCAAACATCATTCCCCAGGAGAAAAATGGAACCGGGCAGGAGTTTAAAACAAGGGTCAGGTAGACCAACCAGCGCAGTGGAAAAGCACTTAGTATAGTGAGTCAGAGTGGAGAAGAGTGTCTTCAGGTTTCCTCTTCTCTCCCAGTAAGGAAGTCTCCTCAGAGGCTTCTGAGGAAAGCCTTGGCAGAGGGCTCCGGATGAAGAGGTCTCTGAATGAAAGCATGGCTGGCTGGCCTGCGCCCATGACTGCAGCTGCCTTCAGAGAGTGCAACGCTCTGGTCGAGCTTCAAGTCTGGAACAGGAAGGGTAGCTTTCCGCTCGAGGCAGGTAAAGGCTTTATAAGCGCCTCTCGTGGGGACAAAAGAATCACACATACAGGTTTTTTGATCAGGAGCCAGACTCCCTAATTTATTTGAATCAATGGAGTTAGATAGATATAGGTAGATATATAGTTAGAGATATAGACATGTTATTAAAACTCTTTACCCATATGCTTACATACCAAATTACCCTGTTCATTTGTCTTGTTTTCAGCAGACATTTGTTGTCCAAAAGGATATTTCTGCATGTGTTCCCACTGAGACTGTGATTCCTCGTCCTTGCCTGCTTACTCCTGAGAAAAGGTCAGTTCTGTGAGGTAAAAAAATCACCTCTTCATATTTTCACTTTCCCCTCACTTTATCCCACTTACTGTGTACAAATTATCTCTTCCTCTTTTAACTGACTGAATGTGTGTGAAGTCCTCAGGTGAGGGCCCTAGCCTAGGATTGGCACACTCAGGTGAGGGTGTGAGGCATAATGTAGTTTAAGCGTCCATATGTATTGTGCATTTCTCTAGTTCCTCTCATGGAAATGGCTGAATATTTTCATATTTGAAAAAGTCTGTCTTCTCACATAGACCTTAAAATCTGATGACTCAGCAGTGACATTCTGTTGAATTTGAAATAAAATGTAGTGATTAAGTTCTAGAAACCTAATGTACAGCGTGGCTGTTGTAGTTAATAATAACCTAGTGTATACAGTTGACCCTTGAACAATACAGGTTCTAACTAGCCAGGTCCACTTATCCACGTATTTTTTCAGTAAATATACAGTTGCCCTGTGTTTTGCATCCTCTTTGTCAACCAACCACGGATTGAAAACGGTATTATTGTGCCACTGAATACACTTTATTTATTTACTTATCTTTTTAAATATATTTTATTGATTTTTTTTTTTTACAGAGAGGAATGGAGAGGGATAGAGAGTTAGAAACATCAATGAGAGAGAAACATCCATCAGCTGTCTCCTGCACACCCCCTACTGGGGATGTGCCCCCAACCAAGCTACATGTCCTTGACCGGAATCGAACCTGGGACCCTTCAGTCCACAGGCTGACGCTCTATCCACTGAGCCAAACCGGTTAGGGCTGAATACACTTTAAATATCTATGTATGCCTATTATCTTTTTAGAAGCTGTAGGTGTAAAAACAAAAAAAACATAGATTTTTTAATTTGCCTTCAGATGTCTGAATTAGAGGATGGCATGACCCAGCTTCATATGTGGGACTTCATTAATTTTATTTCAGGGCCAATGAGTTGACTAGACTTCCGCATGACTTTAAAAATAGGTATGTATGTTGTACATGTGTTGGACTATTGTAGGTAGAGGGTAGGGATAGAAATGCAAAAATTTCTGTCTCATAAACTTCATTATGATAAAGTGAAGATAAATATATAGCTGAGTAAATGATAAGATTTATGTCAGGAGTAACTAGGTTTGTTGCTGTACTATTAAACAACCTACAATCTCCATATCTAAGAATGGTAAAGGTGTTTTTAACCTGAGTATATAGTCTTTGTGGTTGGCTACACTTGAGCTTCCTATGCTTTCCACTTTAGCCCCAGACTGACAGGGCAGCCTCTACCTGCAACATTTTTTGTTTTTGTTGGGTAAGGAAAATGAGAATGTGGAAAAACATATGCTGATTTTTTATTGTTCTAAATTAATACAATGGAATTCTATAAAACTTCTACTGGTAAGTTGTAAAAGCTATAAACTGAAGGATCATGATATCTTAGATTAGTTTGCCACAAGAGCAGAATTGGAGGTAAGAACTTTGTTTGGGTAGTTTATATTCAATGCCAATTTAAAAAGCCAGAATAAAGCAGTGGGAAGAGAGGGTCAGGGAAAGAGGAAAAGGCTAACATGAAAGTGTCCTATATCATTTGGAGCTCTCCCACCATACAACAGCATTGTTCTGAAGCCCATCAATTTCCCCCTCTTCTTACCTGCAACCCCAGAAGCAGAGATGACCTTGGGGTCCAGAAGGACATCCACACTTCAATCTTCTGAGGAGTTTTCTATAGTAGAACCTACGTTTAGCCACCTCATTAATCTAGAAATGTCTTAAGGCCATTGAAATGCTCACCCATCCTGCCACATTTCTGAGGAGTCTAAAGTTTAACTTGTTTCTACACCTTCCTGCTCAGGCCCTACCTGCCTTTTTCATCCTCAAGGGCAGAGCTGAGGAGATAGTGAATGTTTCCAAGAAGTGTGGGTGGGGGATGGGCGGGGGGGTTGCCAGGAAGATATTGCCCCTGTGGGTTTCTCTAAAATGGAATGGGCTATTCTGATGGGGTAGTAAGTGGCCTTACCCCTGCAATATACCAGCCAAATGGCCATCTCCATGATATTGTGCAGAAGACTCCTGCTTTGGTAGGTTGGACTAGAGCAGTGGTTCTCAACCTTCCTAATGCCACGACCCCTTAATACAGTTCCTCATGTTGTGGTGACCCCCAATTTCATTGTTACAAATTGAACATAATTAAAGCAATGCCAATTAATCACAAAAACAATATGTAATTACATATGTGTTTTCCGATGGTCTTAGGCGACCCCTGTGAAAGGGTCGTTCAACCCCCAAAGGGGTCGCGACCCACAGGTTGAGAACCGCTGGACTAGAGGGTCTAGTCTTCTTCCAGTGCTCCAGTAGCCTGAAGGCCCTCATATGCACACATATACTCACAAAATCCAAACTGTTTTTATAAATTATGTGTTCATGTGTGCACACACACATGTGTATGCTCATTTTCTAATTACAATAATTTGAGATTCAGATATCCTAGTAATTTTTGAGAGTTACAATCTTACACATAGTCTCAGCACCGCTTATTAATAGTTATGGTTTGATATAAAGGCCTCACTTAACCAAACAGCCAAAACTCTTTGGGGTAATATAAGTAGAATTTATTTTGATAAACATTTAAAATTACATCATTCTTATTTGAAGAGCGTTAAAATCAATAATCTGTATCTAACATATAACTGTGAGAGAACTGTTTCTGTTATTTTAGATTTGTAGTACTTTGTTTCACCAGCCCTGGGAAAAACCTATACAAATTGAGAAAATGAGAATTGGCATTGTGGAAAAAATAATCATTTCAATTTACAAATTGACACAAATTAGTAAACATTCTACATATAGAATCTGGGTTTTCAAATCTAGACAGAACCATATAGCCTTATTTTGTTGTTGTTTTCAATTAGTTAAAAGCTTTTGTCATTGAGAATTCATTTCTCCTATGTTTGAGTTGCATTTATTTTTCTTTGTTATCATCATCATTATCATCATCACTGTTATCATTATCATTTTATCCATTAGCATCATCTTCAACAACACTATAAACAAGTATCAAGCCATTTAAGCACTTCATTTAGCTTAGCATAATTTTAGATGTATGATCCCTGCCATTAAGGACACCGAGAACAACCAAATATTGAACAAGCACATAAATAATTAAGAGTGCACTTCCCTCCCTTAAGCCCATTTGTAGCAAACATCATTACAGAGAAATGTTCCCTTTAACCAACTTAATTTCGACCAAGGGCAGATGGCCAACACTGAACGAACTCCAATAATGTGATTGAATGGAACCCTCCACAATGGATCGCATTACACTGTGGATGATTCCTATGGTCTCTAACCCAGCAACAGCCACTTTCAAAACCAAGTGTAAGAGTAACTTGCATTATCAGAGTGAGTCAAGTGGGTCCAAGCTCAAACATGTTGAGAGAAAAGAAGTTGAAGCAAAGATTTCATTAACTTAAAAAAAAAAAATTCGCCATTAACTTTCATAGCCCTGAATCTTAAATATTTTCATCTCATTCCCCAAAGGCCTCCTATAACCTCAAAACCACTCATTTATTCAAACTAAATGTTCAGGATCTTGCCAAAAAAGAGCAGGAAAGAAAATGGTAAGGAAAGAAGGGGGAAAATAGAAGAAAAAAAAAGATAGAAGGGGAATGAGAAGGAAACTGTAGCCGAGCAAGAATGATCTCTCTGGTTCACTGCATTGGGATGACAGGAAACTTGCTTTTCTCTTTTTCCTTTGCTGAGTTTAAAGCTTTTTTTTTTTTTCTATTCTAATGAATTAGAAAAACTGGGCATCAATTCAAATTTTACTCTAATTCTGCTAACTGAAAATTTCATATCAAATAAAAGATTCATTATAAGATAAGCCTATAACAACAAGATGGTGTAGAAGCACTGCCTTTCATGGTAATGGAATTTTACCTCTAAAGCCTCCTCAACATTCTAATGAGTTGTAGAGCTCAAATATCTGAAATTCAGAGATAATTTTTTGTTTAAAAATTATAAGTGATGACTACACTTTAGGCCTAGACAATGCACTCATTCTATTCATTGAATAAATAAGTGAATTATAATTATACATAATGTAATTGCCATAAATAATTATTAATGTGAAACATACATTCAGTAGTCTAATGTAAGGTAATTAATGTCATTAGTGAAAGAAGCATACATTTAGTGTGTTTTTTGTGTGTGTGTTTTTTATTTGCAGGATAAAAAAATGAGAAATTGTCAGTACACCTAAAATCTGAAAGACCATTTAAAGGCTAATTTTATAGTCACCTTGTGTTTCACACAAAATAATATTGTGCAGAATTTACATTTGCCAGAGTGTTCAAAATTCTCCCCTGGATTTCTGAACAGGTCTAAGGCACTCACATTTTTGGGTGGCAGACCCAAAGTGTCTCCTCGATACTTTGGGATCTCTTCGGGAAGAGGGTGGTATTCTAACATCTCTATAATAAAAGCCTAAGCAACCATTACAGCAGAATGACCAGAACGACCCGTCACTATGATGCGCACTGACCACCAGGGGGTAGACACTCAATGCAGGAGCTGCCACCGGTGGTCAGTGTGCTCCCACGGGGGGGAGCGCCACTCACTCAGAAGCCGGGCTCATGGCTAGTGAGCACAGCAGCAGTGGCGGAAGCCTCTCCTGCCTCTGCAGCAGCACTAAGGAGCAGAGAGCCAAGTGGTAAGGAGCAGCGAGCAGGCAGGCGGTAAGGAGTGAGGGGTCCCAGATTGCGAGAGGACGCAGGCCGAGCTGAGGGACAACCCCCTCCAGTGCATGAATTTTGTGCACTGGGCTCCTAGTTTTTCTATATGGTCAACTAGGGCAGTGATGATTAGAAATAAGGTCCAATCACAATTCCATCTCATATGATATAAGTTTACTAGGTATCTTCCTTTCTGTTTTTGTGAAAAGAGAGGTCTTTTACAGGAACTTTGGAAAATTTACTTTCACATATTTTACAAACATGTTCATTTTTCTGAAGTAGATACACAAAGATCTTGATGTGACTTCATTAAAATAACTTTCAAAAGTCATGATTTCCCCTGGCTGGTGTGGCTGAAACAGAAGGTCATGGTTCGATTCCCGGTCAGGGCACACACCCAGGTTGCCGGCTCGATGGACGGTGTGGGGCATGCAGGAGGCATCCGATCAATGATTCTCTCTCATCCTTGATGTTTCTCTCTCTCCCTCTCTAAAATAAAGAAAAAAATATATTTTTAAAAAGTCATGGTTTTTATGCTTCTCTGCAAAGAAGTGGGGAAGTATTAAATACAAATGAGAAAAAGTTTCAGGCCAAAAAGAAGAATTTGATCAAGGCTTCCCTACACTATTTAGAAACATGTATCTTAGCCTTGACCTAAGAAAATACCTTGATGATGATGATGATGATGATAATGATGATGATGATGGTGATGATGATAATAATGTGTAATTATGTAGTTTAGAGTTCACAATGACCTTGAAATCTATTTATTTTATCAAGATAGCACCACTATTGAAGTAGACACTGTAATTCACATTTTACTTGTGAGAAAACTGGCTCAAGTTCTGGTATTTAAGTCAATAACACATTACTTTGATTAAGAGTTCTCACTCCAAGTTCTGTACTGTATAAAAAAGTAAAAAAATGAAAAAGTTCACAGTATTACTATGAACCATCTGTCCTGTTTGCAGACCCTGAGAAGGCTACTGAACAATGAACAGTAAAGAAAATAACTAGCCATTACAGTGGGATTTCAGAGAAAAACCCTCCGTGGTTTGCTCTCCTTCCCCATTCTGAAATAAAGTCTTCCAACCAGTGTTCGTGCAATTGCTCAGAGATTTAAAAGCAGTGTCATTAATGTGAAACATTGCATTTATATAAAGCTTCATGCACAAACCTTCCTCAAAATCCTATTTCCTCTGCTTTCATTCCCTAGTACTACTTGTGTACATATTTCCTTTTCCAATCAGATAAGCCCTGATTGTAGTCTGTTTTATTATTCTTATATCCTTGCATCAATGCCTAGACTAATAAATTTTTAGGAAGTCTTCTGAGAACAGTATAGGGACTTTCTCTGAGAGATTATTTTCTCTTTGACAAAGCTCAGGTTATCATAACAAAATACCATAGACTGTGTGACTCAAAAACATACCTTTATTTTCTCATATATATAGAGAGGTTGTCAAATCTAAGATCAAGATATCAGCTGATTTGGTTTCTGGTGAGGGCACTTTTCATAGCTTGCCAATGGCTACATTTGTACTGTGTTCTTATACTGCAGATATCTATATATCTATATATCGCGAGGGAGGGAGGGAGGGAGGGAGGGAGGGAGAGAGAGAGAGAGAGAGAGAGAGAGAGAGAGAGAGAGAGAGAGTCAAAAAATTAAAAACAAAACCTCTGGTTTCTTTTTATACCATCACAGGGGCCCCACCCTCATGACCTCATCTAAATGTAATTACCTCCCAAAGAGACCACAACCAAATACCATCACCTTGGGGATTAGGACTTTATTTATTTATTAATTTATTAATCTTCACCTGAGAATATTTTTTCCATTGTTTTTTTTTTTTTTTTAAGAGAGAGAGAGAGTGGAAGGATGGGGAGAGACACAGAGAGAGAAACATCAATATGAGAGAAACACATACATTGGTTGCCTTCTGCAGGAGGTTGCCTATCCCCCTACCCCCCAGGACCAGTGATCAGCCTGCAAGTGAGGTGCATGCCCTTGACCTGAATCAAACCCCGGACCCTTCAGTCTGCAGGCTGACACTCTATTCACTGAGCCATACCAGCTAGGTGGGGATTAGGACTTTAACATGTGGGTTTTGTTGGGGACACAAACATTCAGTCCATAACACTTTTTTACCTATTTCTACATGTTTGGGGCAATAAAACATTTTTTCTGCATAACGAATTGGTAGTATTTGGATGATAATTGGCAATTTCTAAGAGTAGACCTCTGTCTGGTGGAAAAAGAGGTAATAAAGTTTCTAATAACCATTGGTAGGCAGAAATATGATAGGCATGTTACATTCTTCATCTTGTTTAATCCTCACAGAAATTCTGTAAAGTATACTCTCTTACCAAAGTTTTGTATATGAAGATATCAATGTTCATAAAGTTTTAGTAGCTCTCCCAAATTACTCACCATTTAAATAGCAGAGACCAGATAAAAACACTTTTTAAAAAAGTTAAAATACTTTATTTTATTCACTGTAGCATAGTAGATTAAGTGGGCCTCAATGCAAGAGTTCCTAGCTTCCATGAGTATAGCTTATAGTTTTCAGGTCACACAATGGGTTCAAAGCAGTCATGTTTTTGTAGCAATAGTAATTTGTACACGGTAGAATGAGACAGAATGAAACTGATGAGTTATCAGAGATCCCATTTTGGAGAAGGCTGACTCTGAATTGAGATTTAAGGTAGAGATGAATCTACAAAGGTACAAGACAATTTAATAGAAAAGGGATGAATTTTTTTTTTTAACAAATTGTACTGGAGCCATTGGAATCTGTACTTAAAAAAGAAATAACCTCAACCTAAATCCCATACTTGATACAAAACTTAATTCAGATGGTTCGTGAAGTTAAATGTATGTCTAAGTGAAATGTTTAGAAAAGAAACACATAGAAGGAAACCTTCAGGACATGGAGTAGAGAAAAATTCTTAGACTTGACACTAAAATCATGATTCATGAAAATAAAGTTAAAATATGGGACCTTACAAAATTATCGACTTTTGCTTCATGAAAATCTTTGTTAAGAAGATGAAAATATGAGAACATAATTGCAAATTATCCTAACACTTTTCAGGGCAGGTATTATATTTGTATCTCTTTGTCATACTACATCTAAAAAAACCTGCCTAATTATAAATAGCCCAGTAAGTTTGAGAATGCCTGTTGAGATGAAACTTGAAAGTCGACTGATAGAAATATTCTTCATCTTCTTTGGTGTCAAGGAGGGCAAATTATTCTAGAATAAAAAGAGCAAAATTAGATTTGGGACTTTATAATTTATGAAAGAAAATGTAAAACATTTTTGAGAGCTCCAGTTTTCTTTGGACTCTGTTTAACACAATGTTTCTGATAAAATGATGTGCATTGCTTACCACGGATGGGTCATACTCTAATGTCCCTGTTGACAAGTGTAATGGATTGCTCCGGAAATTCTCTTGACAGGGCTCAGTCTGCTTGCTTTGCAGAATCTGAGTGTCCTACCACAGGACTGCTTCAAGTCAATAGGAAAAAAGGTATCATTCTCCCTGAAAAGTCCTTTTAGGTATATCCTAGCTATCAAATGTCAACACAGCTGACAAAGTGGCCAGCAAACTGCAAGGACTAGATATCACATGGTGATTATAAAAATTTACAGCTGTCATCTCAAATGAGAATATTTCCCATGGGTGTGAAAGTAAAATGTGAGGATTAGCTGATGAAGCATTCTGCTCTGGCTTTTTCTTTTTGTGAACTAAGATCACAGAGATGTGACAATGTCATCCACAAGGTTCAACAAACTGTTCACCAAGATTTAGAACTTAATATTGGATTTTTAGAAAACATCTTTTTTTTATATATATCAACACTAATAAAAGAGAAAAATGGTAATTGGCGTACGAGCTACCCTTTTCATTGGCTAATCAGGGCTATATGCAAATTAACTGCCAACTAAGATTGACAGTTAACTGACAACAAGATGGCGGTTAATTTGCATATGTAGGCACAATGCAGGGAGGCGAAAGGGAAAGCAGGAAGAAGCCCCCTGCCACTGACAGTGATCGGAAACCCAGGGGGGAGCTAAGAGCTGGGGGGCAGGGCAAAGGCGGCCCTGGGGCCGCCTTTGCCCTGCCCCCCAGCCATGATCGGAGAATCAGGTGCCTTTTCTGCCCTGGCCAGTGATAGCAGGAAGTAGGGGTGGAGCCAGCGATGGGAGCTGGGCACGGTCGAAGCTGGCAGTCCCAGGAGCTAGGGGTCCCTTGCCTGGGCCTAAAGCAAAGCCCATGATTGTGGGGCCACTGCAGCTGTGGGTCCCCGCTGCCCGGGCCGGACGCCTCAGCCAGAGGCGTCCGGCCTGGGCAAGGGGCCGATCCTGTGATTGGAGGGTGATGGGGGTCAACGCCTGAGGGCTCCCAGTATGTGAGAGGGCTGGGCTCAGGGACACTCCCTCCCCCACACACCCAGTGCACGAATGTCATGCACCGGGCCCCTAGTATATATATAAGACAGAATTTTTAAACTACTTTGAAAGACAGGGTGAAGTTGTTAACTGGCAAGAGATACTTCAAAAAAATTAAAATGTATCTTAATTAGCGTCATGCATCTTAATGAATGGCTTCTCAAAGTACACATGAATTGTGGCATCGGTATTCCTGTCATTTAAAGGATGACAGGAATAACTGCTAAGTTAAAGATAAAAGTACGGGCATTCATTTTTCAGTCATGTCTAGAGGGGTCTAGGCCTTCTGAATAAGTAGGGCTATCACTAAATTTTGATTCAATACCTGCACTTCTCTAAAAGGAAATTTTATGAGCTACCATTGTACAGGAGCATGCCTTTCTCAAGACATCTGGTTAAATTAAACACTTTCTTATTAGGGTTTTGCCTGAATATGGATAGAGTCATATTTAATATAAGGACATGTCTAATTTAGTATGGTATATGAATCAGCGGAAAATACAGCCACTTTCTAGAGGTGAAGCAGACAGATAAAGAATGAACAATAGACACATAAAACATGTTTCCTATAGTTCACAAATTGCTCGCTCAAAGTATACCATTGCCAAGTTTATGAGATCAGCCTGACTGCTTAGTACACAACTCTAATCTAATCACCGCCTCTCTAATCTAACACTTTATTACTTCTTTTGAACATGTGCTAACTGGATTTCTCTATCCTCACTTTCTTTCTGTCACATTTACATCACCAGATTACCTTTACCAAAGCACACTGCTGATCACAATATTTATATGTCAAAAATTTGACTATCAAGCAAAGCCATTTCAAGTTAGTATGAAATTCAAAGTCATTGGCTCTTTGGCCTCAATTTATGATTGTAGGAATATTTCCCAGACTTTCCCATCAGTTATCCAAATGAATTAGATAAGCCATGCATGGTACCCACTCTTATTGCAGCCTCTTTGCAATGGCATTTCTCTGCTAGCATTTTTCAGCATATTAAACTTGGAACAGTATGAAACATTGGAGAAGCCACTTCTTATAATATATAGAAACATATTCAATATACTGGAATATATCTAATAACCTGCTGAGGAATGAGAATCTGGTAAAAACAAAATTTTCTTTCTCAAAAATGTAAATGAGGAAACATTAATTGGATGAATTAATTAGCAATGGGTATTGGTGCTGAAATATGCATACACAGGAACCTTGAAGCAGATCTTAGGGCATGAGTGGTGAAGGTTAGCTAAAGTTATAAAAAGAAAGAATATATAAATAATTAGAAGCAATGAGAACAAAGCATTGTACAACACTTACAAGAAAAGGAGTGTTTAAGAGCAATGTCAGCATTCATGATCAGAGGATGCTATTTCCTGTACTGGAGGCAAACACTATAAAAATTTAGTAGCATGAAAATGGCTCCATAGAAAAGGAATTACATAACTATCTACTGTCTACTGACTATTCTTATTGAATAAAATATATTTTAAACTGTATGCCAAAATATTCCATTGTGGAATATTGTCACATTACAATAGAAAAATGTAAACTAAATAAACTTATTATGTGGTTAGGAAACATTTGGAAATATGAAATGAAAATTAGGTTTTTTTGTTTTTTGTTTTAAATACTGAAATAAGTTCTATAGACCTAAACATAAAATTTAATGGGACAATTCTCTAAAAAGTTCATGCTAAATAAGGAAATACTGCAATCATCACCATCTGGTGATTGTTTATAAGATGAATTGTAGACACTGCAGACACAGCTGATTCTCACAGCCAATTGGCCTGGAGGTCAATTCCTCCCAGTGATACCTACAACAATCAAGGCTTAACTACAACAAGACTGTGCACAAAGGGGTGCACCAAGAGTGTCCACCTCAGGTAATTGGGGAGGCTGAGCCACGGGGCCTTTTGGACAACTAACACAGAAAGCCACTCTGTCAACACAGGGAAGCATAAAAAATGTGGAGACAAAGAAACAGATCACAAATGACAGAAATGGAGGAAAGCAAACTACTGGATATAGAGTCCAAAAGCACACTTTTAAGGTTTTTCAAGAATTTTCTAGAAACTGCTGATAAATTTAGTGAGACCCTCAAGAAATCTAGTGAGACCGCCGATAAATTTAGTGAGACCCTCAAGAAATCTAGTGAGGCCCTTGAGGTTATGAAAAAGGACCAACTAGAAATTAAGCATACACTGACTGAAATAAAGGATATTATGCAGAGTTCCAACAGCAGACTAGAGGATTGCAAGAATCAAGCAAAGATTTGAAATACGAAGAAGCAAAAATCACCCAACCAGAAAAACAAAAAGAAAAAAGAATCCAAAATATGAAGATAGTGTAAGGAGCCTCTGGGACAACTTCAAACATACCAACATCCAGATTATGGGAGTGCCAGAAGAAGAGAGAGAGCAAGATATTAAAAACCTAGGAAATAATGACAGAAAACTTCCCCTACCTGGTGAAAGAAATAGACTTATAAGTCCAGGAAGCACAGAGAACCCCAAACAAAAGGAATCCAAAAAGGACCACACCAACACACATCGTAATTAAAATGCCAAGAGCAAAAGACAAAGAGAAAATCTTAAAAGCAGCAAGAGAAAGACAGTCAGTTACCTACAAGGGAATACCCATACGACTGTCAGCTGATTTCTCAACAGAAACTATGCAGGCCAGAAGGGAGTGGCAAGAAATATTCAAAGTGATGAATGCCAAGAACCTACAACCAAGATTACTTTATCCAGCAAAGCTATCATTCAGAATTGAAGGTCAGATAAAGAGCTTCACAGATAAGGAAAAGCTAAAGGAGTTCATCACCACCAAACCAGTATTATATAAAATGCTGAAAGGTATCCTTTAAGAAGAGGAAGAAGAAGAAAAAGGTAAAGATACAAATTATGAACAACAAATACACATCTATCAACAAGCGAATCTAAAAATCAAGTGAATAAATAATCTGGTGAACAGAATGAACTGGTGAATATAACAGAATCAGGGGCATAGAAAGGGAGTGGACTGACTATTTTTTTGGGGGGGAAGGAGTGTGGGGGATGCGGGAAGAGACAGGACAAAAATCGTACACCTATGGATGAGGACAGTGGGGTGGGGGGTAAGGGCAGAGTCTGGGGTGGGAACCGGGTGGAGGGGAGCTATGGGGGGGGGAAAAGAGGAACAACTGTAATAATCTGAACAATAAAGATTTAATTTTTTAAAAAAGAAAAAGATGAATTGTACAGGGGTCTGGATATTTCTATTGGGATTTGATGAGTTTGTTAGAAGGAACAAGGATACACAAAATATTCTCTACAAGTATTATAACTCGGTAGTGTCCCATTTCGTGCAATAAAGGGTACTGTTATGTAGATAAAAGTAATACAGTACAAATCAACTCTAGCTATAGCTTTGTAATATGTTTAGCAGCTACATCATTCATGTTTCAGATACGCAATGTCTTTCAGAGAACTCTGTGTGTGAGAGAGAAAGTTGAGTGGGCTGGATGTTCAGGGGAATATTTAAGGACTGTGAAATTCTGCTTTGAAAAATTCTAATCAAGATTAAGGGATAATCTAAAATGAGTTAGTTTGCGCAAAATGATAAAGATGGGTTTTCAATGTTGAAAAATTCTTCCTGTTAGCACAATGGCCACTTAAGCAAACATTAATTAATTGAAATTTACATTTTGTTAATTTTTTTTCTTTTCTGTGCCAGAACACAATTTTTCATTTTCTCTAATTAAATCATTAATAGGTTAGCAGTACATTTGTTTCTCTGAAGAACTTGAGAGTCTTTCCTTTTATGTTTTTTAATTAATGTTAGAATTAGAAGCTATGTTTGCCACAGAATAACTGGAAATGTTAACACTGCTCTCTTTCAGTATCATTATAGGTATATAGGTGATTATAGAATGAAAAAAATGAATTAGATAAATTTTCTGGCAAATTTCTCAAGGCATCTTAAAATAACTTCCCATATATTATACTATTTTATTTCCAATCTATCAGTCAAATCATTCCTATTTCAGTATTCTTTATTATTTTTTTCTGAGCAATCAAAAATAATCTAATAATATTGGTGATATATGGTAAAAATTGTTTCATTTTTATATTATTTGCTGTTTTGTCAAACATCTATTTTTATAAGCATAGTTACTTAGTTCAACAGAAAAAGGAGGAAACATACATATAGGTCAGAAAAGGAAAATAATTTTTAAAAATAATTGGAACAATAGAATGAGGATTTGCATCTAGAACACATAAATATATTATTGTGCATTAACTGACAATGTGGAAATATTATTACTATGTGTTTATATGTTTATTTTATTCTACCTCACAATCATTCATTCATTAAATTTTATACATAGCATATGGAGTGTTCTCTTTCCCTCAAGAGTTTCTTCCATGAATGAATATGAGTTCCAATGGAATTTCATGAGTTTCAATGGAATTTCATGAGTACCACTGAGGCAAAATATTGCATTGTGGAGCACTGTGGGACTGGAATGAGGATCTGAACTGGGACCAAGAGAGTATACTGATAGGACTACTTGTTTCAGAATGTCATATATTATTAACTGAGTTCCATTACTTTAGATGTTACATAGCCTAATTTAAAAAAAAAAATATTTAGCAGAGAATTTTATTCTGTTCTATTTTATAAGCAATTGTTTCCTAAGTTCATGTTCAAGTATGTTGAGTATATATATATATATATATATATATATATATATATATATATATCCAACATCTTCAATTGTTTATACTTAAACAGTGGAGAAAATCTATTTTAATTTGTTCTTCTTTGGCTTTACATTGGGAAAGCATAATCACATTTTATTTTATATAAATCTTATGCCTTGCTGAGCATTAATATTTCCAGAAAGCCATACATGTGCAAAACAAAAAAATCTATGTGCACAGTTACACTTGTCTGATTTTAGAATTAAAGAGAAACAGAGTCAGCCTGTGATTAAAGAGATAAAATTATATATCAACTCATCTACTTCCTTCTGTTTGCTTCCAGAATGAGATGTCTCCTTTGCTAAGCCTTGACAATCTTCTTCATCCTTCTCATGATTTCTATCATGAGATCTACTGACATATTCACTGTACATCTGGTAGTTAGAATTTTGAAGTGAAAGAACATTTATAAAATATTACAGAACTGTTACTTTATGTTGTAGTCTAAGATGTACACTAATTATGCAATTAATGAAACTAATAAATACTGCCCTGACCGATTTAGCTCAGTGGATAGAGCATTGGCCTGAGGACTGAGGGGTCCGGGTTCGATTCCACCCAAGGGCATGTACCTTGGTTGTGGGCACATCCCCAGTGTTGGGTATGCAGGAGGCAGCTGATCGATGTTTCTTTCTCATCAATGTTTCTAGCTCTCTGTCCCTCTCCCTTCCTCTCTGTAAGAAATCAATGAAATATATTTAAAAAAAACACAAAACTAATAAATACTCTATCAAAACCTGTCTTGGGAATAAGAAGCCATGAAAGTGGGCTCATAAAGCCCTAAGATTGTTGCAAGTTTGTATGTGTGTTTGGGACAAGTTATAGGCACATTATAGACCTGATTTTTTTTCTTCTCTTAGTCCCTTAAAAATTTTTTTATGAATTAAAATATCACTAAACCTTTATGACTGTTAGCACGTATATGAAGTCCCTGTTATAACAACTTTTCTTACTATGGAGTGTCTTAAAGTACAGTCTGCCTATGACAGGTGGACCTAGAAACCCAGGCCAAGATGTTCTAAAACTCAGCTACTATTATAATAATAATACTGAGGTTATTTGCCTTTTCCATTATATTGACATTCGCACTGATAGAGCAAAAACAATGGTGAAGGGAACTGCTGGTGACTTAGTAGAAACCAAGGGAGTGGTCCCAAACTGTAGTAGTTGTCATTTTGTTCTTCACTGTAAGGATGTCTATCATTTTTTTTTAAACAAACAAATAAAAACAAACAAAAACAGTTCCATTTAATAGTGTCCTTGTTGAAAATGGAAAAAATAATTGTCCTTACCCTCATCCCTAGTGACAAGAGGGCAAGTACTATAAAGCACCTGCCTGATCATAGGTAAAAATGATGGTTGTTTGGAAGAAAATTCTGTGATTGTGAGACTTGTGAGCTGATTAGCCCCCCCACCCCCATTTTTTTTTTCAGAATACCATTTTTATTTAAGAAAAACATTAACTGTAATTATTCACACTTGGTTATTCAACTGACATTTTCTGGCAAAAAAAAAGTGAAAGAAATGAGTCTGTGTATTAATTGGATATTGTATAATATTGTGAAAAACAAACTATGATACTTATTTCTAACAATAAGATTCAAGCTTTCAAGAGAAGATTAGATTTTGGTGAAACTTATGTTACTGAGTGATTGACAGCTTTCCAATATTTTCAGTCTCTTTTGATGAGGGCAGTGTAATAATGATTGTGATTGTTTGATACAATGAATTTTGTTAAAATATGGGAGATCTGCATAACTCAATGAAGCAATAGTTTCCATATGACCAATTCATAATATTGCAATGCATAAAGTTAAAAAATGAAATAGCAATGCAATATGTTACAAAATTATGTATTAGTAAATGATCCAGTCAAAGTGTAAAAATAATTCAACATTTCAACATACCTTAAGAAATGCACACTTCTTGAGTGTTGGTACAATATCAAAGAGAAGTTTTGATAATTATCTTTAAAATATATTATAATACACATCCCTTTTTTTTACCTCCTATCTATATGAAGCCAGATTATTTTCATATACTTCTACCAAAAACACATCATCACATACTGAAATGCAGGCATAGTTATGAGAAACCAATTACTTTCTACTAAGCCATATATTTTTAAAGTTTCAAAAAATGCAACCATTGCTTTCTTAGCCATTTTATTTTTGTTTGTTTTACAAACAACTGCTTTTTCATAAAAAATGGTAGTTTATGATAACTATAATGGGTTTTTTATTATATTTAATAAATTATAAATGAACATTTTAAACCATTCTTATTTTCTAATGTAATATAAATAAACATAATTCACAGACACAAGTTCTCTCTGACGTCCTCAAAAAATTTCAAGAGTATAAAGGATTCCTAAGAACAAAAATAGTGAAAGTCAATGCATTATTACAGCTTTACCTTCACAGAACTTAAGTCTTCATATTTGACCTGTAGCTGAGCTAGTTGGCAACAAAAATTCTCAAATAAGATACGACTTAATTGTCATCTCTCATGTGTGAATTTTATATTTTTAAACATGGAATTTAAAAGGAGAAATGATGTTATATGATAATTTTATGATTTTAGTAGATACTAAAATTTGATGTTAAGATATTTACAGGTCTTAATCAAGTTATATTAAAGATTTTTATTTTTTAACTCTGAGTAAATCACTAAAGCTTGTTACATGTCAGTTTACCATTATAAAAACTGCCTCCACTATTCTTATTAAAATATAATGTGTGTCAGGAGAATTAATTAACAAAAAACTGTCAAATAATTTTTCATCTGTAGGTTCCACTGAAATCCTAAATTATAATAAGAAAATTCCAATGATACATAAAAAAGTTAATAAAAATATTAAAATAATATGTAGAAGCAATAAAATATTAAAATTTAAAATATTTCATATTGTTTAGTTAATTTAAAGATGAGGGAGAAATATAATCATGCATGTATTAATACAAATGAATATAGAAAAAATATTGTACTGGACAGAGATATCTTTTGGAGAAAAACTAAATAATAAAATAGTATTCCATGTAAAATATTTCAGATTGCAAGAACCAAGGTATATAAATGACTTTTCAAGAAAAAGTAGCAGGAAGTTTCATTACATAAACAATAAGAATGAAAAGCATCCATAAAAATACTAGGAATACTTAGAAAGAAACTTCCCTAACATATATGTCTTGGGAACCTTATATAATTTCCATATCTAAAATCTACATTGAAATTAAATAAAACATGCTTTTTCTTGAGAATTCTAATTTAATGAAATATTCTATCTTATTAGTATATTTGTTGAGCTTTATTATTTTACATTTTTATTTGTTTCAGAGAGAGAAAGGGAGAGGGAGAGAGAGAGAGAGAGAGAAACATTAATGATGAAAGAGAATCAGCATCGATGGGCTGCCTCTTGCATGCCCCTTACTGGGGATCTAGCCTGTAACCAGGGCACATACCCTGACTGGGAATTCAACTGTGACCTCCTGATTCATGGTTCGATGTTCAACCACTGAGCCACACCGGCCAGGCTCATATTATAGTCATTTTAAGAGTCAGGTGCAAAACCAACACTATTTCAAGGACTTGGAATGGCATTGTACAGTATAAATGTATTTACATATGTTTTATATATTTGCATAGGCAATTAGATCTGAGGAGTAAGATAATGGTGGTAATGGCATCTAACATTTCTTGAGGGTCCAGTATACACTGGCATGGAGTAAAGTATTGTCTGTTATCTGTAAGTTTGGAACTACTCTGTGCTATAGAGATTGAAATAACTAACAAGGACACATTCACCTCTGCCTTTGTATCCTCTGGAATAAAGAACACCAGGACATATTAGGAATAAATTCTTCACCTGGAAGATTATTAAGCACCGGGTATTTAAGTCAATAATATAGGAGTCAAACTAGATCCCATGATTAAACTGATTCAGATAACTTTATACAATATACACAATATCTAAATTTATAATAATTTAAACAGTTGTCCCTCAACAATTACATTCCTATCAATAAAAAAACAACCCTGCCCTACCTGGTTTGGCTCAGTGGATGGAGTGATGGCCTGAGGACCAAAGGGTCCCAGGTTCAATTCCAGTCAAGGGCACATGCCCAGCGTTGCATGCCCAATCCCCAGTGGGGGCGTGCAGGAGGCAGCCAATCAATGATTCTCTCTCATCATTGATGTTTCTATCTCTCTCTCCCTCTCTCTTCCTCTCTGAAATCAATAAAAATATATTTAAAACAAAACAAAAACAAAAACAAAAAACAAACCCTATGAACCACCCAAGGGAGATAACAGGATTAGAAAGAAAAAACTTACCAGGTCAGCCAGTTTGCTGCTGTATTTGTAAATCCTAATTGGGCTAATCTTGCCTTGTAACATCTGAAATATTTCATTCATTCCTTTCTCCTAACCAACGTGAAAAAATCCTGATTTTATAATTTTGCATAAAAAACAAGGGGAGCCCTGGCCCTGTGGCTCAGTTAGTTGGAGCATCGTCCCGTACACCAAAAGGTTGTGGGTTCTATCCTAGGGCAGGGTGTGTATGGGAGGTAACCAAACCAATCGATGTTTCTCTCTCTCTTTCCCTTCCTCTATATAAAGTCAATGAACATATCCTCAGGTGAGGATTAAAAAATAAAATAAAATAAAATAAGGGGAAATGTACATTTTTAGCTTTTCCCACCTTTACCTTCATTTACCTGAATTCAGATGCCAAGACAAGTTTGTACAAGGGAGACTAAGTAATCCAACGAAGTGGGGAAAATAAAAACGTAAAAAAAGTTTTATGCAAATAATGATAATTTCGGATAAGAACATCTTTTAGAGCATAAAAACAGAATGAGGGGGGTGGATTTTATTTTATATTTCTTTGTCTGAGTTAATTTCCAATTAACTTACAAGTTTAGGCTTCTAGTATGTACAAAAGCAATGATTTCAGCAATTCATGTTTGGGAAGGGGGTCTTTTTTTACATCACACAGCCTCATGTAAGTTGTGTTTTTAGTCTGTTTCCTTATTTTGTTTGGCTAATAAGATTTTCTCAACAACAAATTCAAGAAAAATGAAATACCTATTTCCCTCATCTTCTTTACCCTATGTCATTAAAGAGAGAGCAGGTAGGAGAATTAACATAGTTATATAGAATGTGATTTCAAGTGTTAAACAGAAAACATTCATGGCCAAAAGCTTTTCTGAAATAAAAGGCTTACTGAGCCAAATAATAGCCAGAAAAGGGCCAGGTCCCGGGCGTGAAGTCTACACCTCCCGCAGCAGGGCTAGGTAGAAAAGAGAAGCATGCCCGTGGTTCTGGAGTTGAGGGGCTCTTTTAAGAAAAGAGATTGGTAAAGGAAGACATACATTGTTTGGAAAGAATCTGCATTAGCTATAGGAAAAGGAGGTTGGAGAAGGTGAAGCAGGGCTAGTTCTGGGATAGGTACATAGTCCGTCAAGAACAGTTTACTCTTTTGGATTTGGGAGTGTTCACGTCTGGAAAGTTCATGTCTAAGTAAGAAGCAGAGATACTTGGTGGGCAGCGGTGCCCGACTATTCCCTGTAATCTTGGAAATAGCAACCCGGAAGTGAATTTGAAGTTTCAACATGCACTCAGGACTGTAAACAATCTTTGGTTGGTTTTGCCCAGTAGTTGTAACAGATTAGCAGCTCTTGTCTCTTCTGTCTACCCTCCAGCCTGCTGCAATTTAATTTAGGGCAGTTCAGAGTTTTATTCTTGTCCAAGTAAAATGTCGAATTTCTGATGCTCATTTAGTAAAAACAAAACAAAACAACAACAAAAACAACCAATAAAAAATAACAACAAAAAACCCTTAATTTATATTAATCACTTTACTATAAATAAAGGAAGAAAGAGAAACAGATTTTTGAGCTAATGGTCAACATGTAGGGAGAAACATCTTTTTACTTTTGTTTTTATATTTAGTAAGGATGCCTAAATATATTTATTATAATTACCACACTTCTCTTTTGTACTGTGCTGGATGTTGGGAAAACAAAGATACCAAAGCCTATAGTCTAGAAGAAAGACAGGTATGTCAACAAGTAAAATGAAGCTAATTGCCTTACTTGGGTCAGTATCCTACAGGAAAAAATGTAAGTTATACCTTCTTTAGCTTACAGGTTACAATTCATTATATATGTGCATGTCTGTGCTAATGTGTGCATATATATTTATTTATATGTATGCATATCCTTTGCCATTCTGAAGCTAATTTAAAGATTTACTAGGCATAGTATGAACTCCTGTGATCTTAGCAGAAACATTCTTATTAAACAAACAAGCACACAAAAAGCTGTCTTTCTTGGTTGCCTTTTAAGATTTTACTATCCAAATATGCATCTGGTGAAACTTTAGAAACTCTTTATAATTTATCTTTAAGTATAAATGCCATTTTGGACAATAGTCAAATTTGTTTTGTTCCAATAGTGTATTTTTATGAATTCAGTCACTTCCCTTCTCATGATTGAAAGCTATACTGCCATAAAATTCTCTGTGATGATAGAAATTTTTATCTGTGTTTTCATTACGTACACATGAGACACATGTGCCTTTTGAGCACTTGAAATGTGTCCAGTGTAACTTGGAAGTAAATTTTTAACTTAATTTTATGTACATTCAATTTAAATTTAAGTAAACCACATGTAGCTTATGGCTTCCCTATTGTAGAGCACAATACAAAACTTTGATCCTGCAAATAACTTTTTCCACTTAAACTTTTTTACTGGTTCATCCTCATCAAATAAGTATATTATAGAATCACATATATTAAAAAAAATAAGTCCTTCCTCAATCTCAAAGCCATTCTAGTATAGACCTAATTTTCTATGCTAATTTTTTTCCCCAAAGAATAATCCAGTTTTATGTAGTCCCACTTGTTTATGTTGCCTGTGCTTATGGTGTCATATCTAGGAAATCATTGCCAAGGCCAATGTCATGAAGCTTTTACCCTATTTTTTCTTTTAAACTTTTATAGTTTCAGGTCTTATGTTTGAGTCTTTAAGTTCTTCCCTGTTTTATTTAAATACAGTTGACATACTTCACTATGTAAATTTAAGGTGTACAGCATAATGGTTTGACTTACATATTTTGTGACATAATCACCATAGTAAGCTTAGTTAGCATTTATCATCTCCTATGGACACAATAAAAAGGGAAAAGAAATTACCTTGTGTTGAGAACTCTTAGGATCTACTTTCTTAACAGTTTTCATGTACATCATACAGCAATGTATACTATAGCCAGCAGGTTGCATATTACATCCCTAGCACTTGCCTTGTAACTGGAATTTTATACCTTTTGACCAGCTTTCTCCAATTCCCCCACCCCTATCACCTGCCTCTTGTGACCACAAGTCTGATAGCTTTTTCTATGACCTTGGGGTTTTATTTTTCATATTATTTGTTTGTTTATATTCCACATATCATTGAGAGCATGGATTATTTGTTTTGTTTCTGTCTTATTTCACGTAGCATAATGCTCTTAAGTCTCATTCTTGTTGTCTCAAATGTCAGAATTTTCTTGTTTTAGATGACTGAATATAAAAGGTGTGTATATGTATATCACCATTTCTTTGTCCGTCCATTGCACGATGGACACAGGTTGTTTCCATGTCTTGGCTATTATAAATAATGCTGCTGTGAACATGAGGGCACAGATATCTTTTTGAATGAACGCTCTTGTTTAAAAGATTTTGAGACTTTTTTTTGTAAGGTGAAAGATAAGGATCCTATTTCATTTTCTTGCATGTGGATGCTCATTTTTCCCAGCTGCATATTTTTGAAGAGACTATCCTTTCCCCATTGTGTGTTTTTGTCACCCATCAAACTAAAAAGCTTCGGCACACAAAGGGAACAATCAACAGAGTAAAAGGCAACCTACAGAATGGGAAACTACTTGCAACTCATATATCTCATAAGAGATTAAACTCCAAGATATATAACTAACTCTTACAATGTGATAAAAATTATCCCAATTAAAAATGGACAAAGGACTTGAATAGACATTTTTACAAAGAAGACATACAAATGACCAACAGGTATATAAAGAATGTTCACTGTCTCTAGTTATCAGGGAAATGCAACATAAAACCACAGAGATATCATGTCACATGTGTTAGGATGCTGTTATTAAAAATAAAAAAAAGACAAGTATTGTGGAGGAATTGGAACCTTTCACACTGTCAGTGGGAATGTAAAATGATACAGCCACTGTAAAAAAAAACAAACAGTATGGAGGCTCCTCAGAAAATAAAAACTTGAACTACCACAGGATTCAACAATCCAACTTCTGGGTATTTATCCAAAAGAATTGAAAAGTTATCAGCCCTCCTATGTTTATTCCAGCATCACTGACAATAGCCAGGATGTGTAAATAAATTATCCATTAGCAGATGAATAGGTAAAGAAAATGAGCTGTGGACATACATTGGAATACTATTTGATCTTAAGAAAAAGGAAGTTCTTCAGTATGTAACATGGATGAACCTTGAGGAAATTATGCTAACTAAAACAAGCCAGTCACAGAAAGACAAATAATGCATGACCCCACTTATATGAATCATCTAAAAGTCAAATTAATAGACTCAAAGAGGGAAATGTTGGTTTCCAGGAATTAGAAGGGGGGAATGAGGTGCTTCTAATCAATAGGCATGAAATTTTAGTTAAACAAGATGAATAAGCTATAGAGATAAGTACAACATTGTACCTCTAATCAATAATAATCTATACTAATAAAAGAGTAATATGCTAATTAGACTGGAAGACCTTCCGGAGACCTTCTGGACATCCTTCCAGACAAAGCCAGGGGCTTGGCCAGCCTGCAAACAACCCCCAAATGGCCCTCAGCCCCACACCCCCCAGTGGGGACCCTCACTCCGATGGGGGCGTGGCCAGCTTCAAACAGCCATTAGTCCCTCGCCCAGGCCCACCCCACCGCCAGCGGGAACCCTCACCCCGATGGGAGCGTGGCCGGCCTGCAAACCCCTGGCAGTCCCTCGCCCAGGCTGGTCCTGTTCCCCAGCGGGGACCCCCAACCCTGATGGGGGTGTGACTGGCCTGCAAACCGCCCCAGGCCCCTTGCTCAGGCTGGTCCCGCCCCCCAAGGGGACCCCTACCCTGATCCGGGACCCCCTTCAGGGCAGACCAGCTGGCCCCCACCCATGCACCAGGCCTCTATCTCTACTAATAAAAGGGTAATATGCTAATTAGACTGAATGTCTTCCAGATGACCATCCACATGTCCTTCCTGACAAAGCCAGGCCAGGGCGAAGCTGCCTGCCAGCAGTCCCAGGCACCAGCGCCTGTGGCTGGCTGTGGCCTGGGAGATGGAGAAGCTGCCCGCCCCACGGTCCCAGGCCACAGCCAGCCAGAGAAGCCGCCCGCCCCGCAGTCCCGTGCGCCAGCACCTGTGGCCTGGGCAAAGCCACCTGCCCACTGTCGCCTGTGGCTATAGCCGGCCCAGGTGAAGTTGGCCTGGGTCCCGGGTGTCTGTGGCCAGACAGAGGGAAGGAAGCCCAGATTCTGAGTGCCTGCAGCCAGCTGGAGGAGGGAATTCTGGGTACCAGGTGCAGGGCCGAGGCAGAGGTGTTTAGGGGCGATCAAGCCAGCAGGGGAGCAGTTAGGGACGATCAAGCTGGCAGGCAGAAGTGCTTAGGGGCAATCAGGCAGGCAGGCAGGCAAGCGGTTAGGAGCTAGTGGTCCAGAATTGTGAAAGGGATGTCCAACTGCCGGTTTAGGCCTGATCCCTGGGATCGAGCCTAAACCGGCAGTTGGATATCCCCCCAGGGGTCCCAGATTGGAGAGGGTGTAGGCCGGGCTGAGGGACAACCCTCCATCCCCCCCGCACAAATTTAGTGCACCGGGCCACTAGTGTATTATAAGAAAATTTAGGAGGGTAGGGACCATGCTAAATGTTCTTTGCACAATATAATAAAATGTAGAAAAAAACAAACAAGAATCACCTATAGTTACTGTTTTAACCTAATATCTTACTTTTTTCTTTAACCCATTCCAATCGATCTTCAATCCTTACTACTCCACAAAACTGTCTTTTTAAAAGGTCAACATGACTGCTAGTCTGTAAAGTCCAAAGGTTATTTTTCCCCTTGTTCTCATCTTAATCAACTCCTCAACGGCATGCAACACAGTTAAAGTACTCCCTATCTTAATTTAACATCTGTGACTCAATTTTCTGATTTTCTTTTAACCTCATTGTATTCTGTTTCATTTCTTGTATTTGATCCTCTTCCTATCTCCACCAATAATGTTAGTGTCCCCTAAGTCAGTCTTGTTCAAGTCTGATGTAGATGTTGTCTCAAATGATCTCATTTATTACCATGTGTTTACACAGAAATACCATCTATATCCAGGTGACTGCAAAATTTACATTTGTTTGCACTCTTGTTCACTTTATATTTGTTTCTTTCCAAATAAACTTTTTAAAAAGTATATGTATATTAAAATATATATCCAGTTCCTAAAACCATTCATTGAAACTAGAATCAGAAAATCCAAACAACTTTTATCTGCTAACACTGTCTAGACCTCTCTCAATCCATCATTCACCTTTCCCCAGGTGCAGGTACACAGGGTTTGATTCACTTTCTCACATATGGAACACTCTTTCCCACCACAGAGAGTTTGTGGTGCTGGGACACCCTACACAAAGTTGGAGGAGTTGGCCTCTTCATTAATTCATGTGTTATGGCAATGGCCATGTCAGTAGTGATGCTATCTCAGGTCCGCCAAATAGGAGAGCCCCCACGCCAACCTCTGTTTTGTTTTCTTCATAGCTCTTAATATCTGTAACTATTGTATCTGTTTACGTGTTTATTGTCTTCAGTACACATAACAACCCTGTAGGGTTGTTGTGAAGACTAAATTAGTTACTATAAATTACATATTCAGAATAGCATGTAGTAAATGCATAATATCTTTAACTATTATTACTTCTTCAATAGAATGCAAATATCTTAAGACTAGAAATGTGTCTCATTTTGGTTCAGCAATTTATTCTACAAATTCAGTATACCTAGCTCATGGTAGCCACTAAATAAACATCGGTAGGATGAATTACTCTAACTGCAAATGACAAGCGGATTTTTTTTTTTTTTAATTTAGACATCATTCTCAGGGATGATTCAGAGGTCTGAAAATAAGCTCTGCATGAAAAAAAGTTAATGGAATTTTAACTATTCAACTTAGAATAAAGGAGGCCAAGTGTGGTTGTGAATAGTTAAATAACTATATAAAAGCAATCACATCATTTAATTCAGCCACATAACTTCTATTTATTTAAGTTGGGAAAAAAGACAAACAGGTCATTAAGAGACAAAAATAATGATTGTTTCATGGAGTTTTCAGTTTTTAGCAGTTCATTTGATGTGCATAACATTGAACTAATAGAGATGACCAGCTGTTTTCCATTTCTACTACATATCAAAAAAAAATAAAGACAAACTCAAACGAAGTCAGAAGAATAAAGAATAACTAAAAGGAAGGCATTCCTTACTGTAAAAGTCCTTGTAACTCATTCGAATGAATTGTAAAAAATAAGGTCATAAAAAACTTCTTTTAAATACTCTCTTCATTTTCATATCTCTATGAAAATATATCCACATATCTTATTCAGATAGGGGGAATCAAGCAGATATTCTATACAACCATTATATTACTTTGATTCTTTGTTATAATTTTAAAGATTCAATGTAAGATTTACAATAAATTAGTAATTATAATAAAGATGTAACAAAATATTTCTGTGAAGTCTGGAGTGCTTTCTAGAGAAAGAGCACATGATGTTTCTACAGGCAAATAATATTTGATTACTCCTAGAACAATTTTATTTCTCAGAGCAACAGATCAAACCATGCAAGCATTCTTAAAAGTTCAGCCCAGTTTTGTATCAACAATTGAATATCTTAAGTAAATTGTTAAGTTGTTTAATTTGTTTATAATACATAGGTTATATTGAAATTCATTTGTATTTGCTGATCTTAACATTCACCATAGATCCCTCTTAATATCTTACTCGACCAGTTAAGCTGAGAAGACTAGCCATTTTATTTTTTAGATTAAACTAAAAGAAGCAGCATTTGAGTATCTTAATGATATCAAAGTTCTTATCAAATTATATCTAAGGAATTTATAATGACATTAAATATTAGCATAGATTCTCACAGAAATGTAGTCAGGTTTTTCCCTTCAGCATAGAAAATTTAACTATTAACTAAAACAATGTGTATGTTGTAAAATATATATATTTTTAATTTCAGAGAGGAAGGGAGAGTGAGAGAGAAACATCAATGATGAGAATCATTGATTGGCTGCCTCCTGCATGCCCCTTACTGGGGATTGAGCCCACAACCTGGGCATGTGCCCTTGACCCAAATCGAACCTGGAACCCTTCAGTTCACAGGACCGTGCTCTATCCACTGAGCCAAACCAGCTAGTACAATAATGTGTATTTTTTAACACTACACATAGTGAATAGTTTCGGTATTACTCAGTATTGCCTAATGATAGGAAGGCAACTTAACAAAAGGCAGTAAGATATTGCTTCTATTTTTTTTTGAAAAAAAGATATTTTCTAGATATGTTTTGTCTGAATATGTATTGAATTATATATTGTTTAAGTAGGCATTTGTATTGATTAATCATAGTGTTTTCAATAGTCTAAATCATGTTATTTTAAAAATAATTATATATTAACATTAAAATGATAAGAAATTGTAGTTTAAGAGAAGATAGAAGAAATAAATTAGTGCCATAAAAACAATGGGTGATACATAAACCTAAATGTGCAATATATATCCCCTTTATATGGTAAAGATAATGAAGAGTTCTTATTGTAAATCCATTATTCCCCATTACTCCATGCTGCTTCTCCATAAAGGATACATAAAGCCATTTAGCTCCAATTGAAAAAAGCACAAATTTTAACTTGCAGTAGTTTTTCCTTATACATCTTTGGTTCCTTCCCTTGTACAGAGCACAAAGTAGGCTTTGGATGAGACTACATCATGGTAAAAACTGAAAAGTGATGATACCATATTTTATACCCAATTAGATCTGCTTCCACCATGTAGCTACATGTTTACAATATCAATTTTGTACTAGGTGAGGTACATACTATTTAGGCCCCAATACAAGAATGCAGCATTAACCTCTCTGTGATACAATAACAAAACCAGTACCCATTTTCTAATCCTATTTCTCTGTGGTGTAATTATTTGTCTTTCCCTAGGACAATGTTCCTCACCTGGGGAGACATAATGCCTGTGGGTATTTTGGGATGTCACAGTTGGAGGTGGGGGATGTTGCTACCAACACCTAATCTGTAGTGGCCAAAGATGCTGCTAGATACCCTACAGTGCACAGGCCAGCCCCTCACAACAAAGAATTCCCTGGCCCACAATGTCGAACAGTGCTGAGGTTTGAGAAATGCTGCCCTAGTAGGAAGTTGTCTGTAGGAAGGTGAGATATTTCGTGTTGCATCTACAAGACCCAGTGCAGCATTTGCCATGTGTGATGCATCTAAAAATGTGTTGGTTATTGATGTTTCTCTGCAGACAGTTTAGAAAAAGGCCATGTGGCACATATGTACCTGAGGGGATTATTTCCATTATACTCTAAAAGCTCTTTTCTAAAGATATTGCTTTATTCAAAGCCCCAGTCCCTATCAACCTTGATTAATATTGTCCAATCATTTCCGTTGCCTCAGGATAAAGAATGTTCTGATCCATACTTCCTCTCCTACCTCATCTTGTTCTACTCTCTATTCTGTCTGCACTTCATGTACACTAGTCTTTCAATTAAGCAGAATCGAGAAGGACTAAGAAATGCACAGTTAATAATGTACAATTTCTAGTTAAACCTTTATGTGCAGTAACACTTTAAGCACACACACACTTAGGCAAAATTATGTTCATTAGCTGCAACAATCTCATGTGTCAGGACCATTATTATTTCCGTGCCCGGAATGAGGAAATAGGAGCACAGAAAATGGAGAAGTGGCTTGCCGGGGACACCCACAGGATGTAAATCAAGAAGCTTTGGAAGCACAGGGAGGGGATTACTGTATTCCATTTTGAGGGATCACACAAGAAGAGATGAAATGACACGGGGAACATGGGAAATTTGAGAAACTGCATGCAATGAATTGAAGTAAAATAGGACCCACCGGAGCACGACTCACTAATAAAGCTAGAATGACACACATGCTCACTTCATTGTAGGTTGTCCTTTCAAATATCCTCTCTCTTCTCTATCAAGACCAAAATGTTCAAAGCAGCTAATAGATATAGATGTAGATGATATGTAGATATAGATATAGATGGCATAGACATAAATATATCTAAGGTTTAAGTTCCAGCATCTCTCCTCATTCAGAAATACATGTCCTAAAATGTCATCGTAAAAACTTTAGTGAACATTTGCTAAATAAAAATCAATAGTGAATTTGAATGTTTAGTCATAATTATTGTTTCTGTTTTCTGTAATATCTGTTTAAACTCTGGACAGTAAGGGCTGTGTATTAATGTTGGGCCCATGTTTATGAGTAAGGCAATATTAATAAATAAAAGCATCACTGATAGCCTTCAAGTCTAGTGAGGAATGAGGTACTTTGTACATAAACGAATGCATTAATAAATGAAATCCAAGCAGTATGCAATTTATTACTTAGTTATAATTATAATACAAAATGGTTAGGCTGGAAAAAATGGATGGTTTATGGATGAAAAATGTTAAATTCCTAATGTAATAAAATGTATAATGTCTTTGAGTGTTAGACTATAATGATACACTATAAAAATTGTGTACATGAAGTGGAGAATAAGCCCCATGTACTTTCCTAAGTTAGAAATACATAAATAAATAAAATTTTAGAATAGCAACACATGTTTGTTTCAGGTTATATTTCTGTATTTTCACCTTGATATGCTGATTTCCCAGAATGAAGGAAATAAGATATCAAAGAAGGGAAGTCAGTGAGGTAGGTTTTAGACTTGTTTTCTTTTGAACTGTGTTTACTTTCTTTCCTTTTCTTGTATTGTCTAAAGCAGTGGTTCTCAACCTGTGTGTCGCGACCCCTTTGGGGGTTGAATGATCCTTTCACAGGGGTCGCCTAAGACCATCGGAAAACACATATGTAATTACATATTGTTTTTGTGATTAATCACTATGCTTTAATTATGTTCAATTTGTAACAATGAAAATGCATCCTGCATATCAGATATTTACATTACGATTCATAACAGTAGCAAAATTACAGTTATGAAGTAGCAATGAAAATAATTTTATGGTTGGGGGTCACCACAACATGAGGAACTGTATTAAAGGGTCGAGGCATTAGGAAGGTTGAGAACCACTGGTCTAGAGTTTTACATATGTCTCCATTTTCCCCACTTGTCTTCCCCTCCACCCTCCAGCCATTCCCTCCCCTGGCAAGCCCCCAGTGTCTGTGGCCTTTGGTTTGCTAATATGCATGCATACAAGTCCTTTGGTTGCTCTCTAACCGCCCCCCTCCCCTTTGTCCTTAATGTGATAAATTGACTGAACTACTTTGGACATACACTACACAATTGTGGAAACTTTAAAATGAGCAGTATTCTGGGGAGAGGAATACTAAAGTTATCCTCAGCTTTACCTACTTCATTGTATGTGTGGTAAAAATCTAGCATCCGTTTCTCCTTTCCACATGAACTTCGAAGTATCCAGATATTTTCCTTGGGTTTCCACTCCTTTCAATAATGTCCAGATGTGAACTGACCTCAGGTGTGGGGACAAGCCCTGATTAGTGGAAGCCCATCGCTAATTCAATTTAATTGTTTCGATCAGTACGATTCCCAGACTTGCTCCGCTCATACTTCTTGTTCAGCATTTTGTGTGTGTTGATGTGAAGCCTAAATGAAACTAGTTAGCCAATAGGAAGGAGACGGAGTTTAAAACAAGCTACACTACGGAAGGCAGAGGAGGCAGATGACAAGAAACTTGGTCCTCGGTGTCACACACATTGAGCTGCTGAAACAAAGCAAATTAATTCTCTACTTTTTTATTTCATTTAGCCCATAACCCCCTGGATATGTTTTCTCTGTTTCTTAAAGCAGAGCTTCCTGTTTGATAAATAACGATAAAATGATTAGGACTTTAGAAATGGATTTGTACATGTACAAATGATGAGGGGATAGGAGAGAGCTGTGAGATTCATCGACTGCATGATCAGGTGATAGAAAAATCCAAGTTTTCTAAAGGCAGCTATTGGTTCTCTGACAATCGAGGAAGACAGCCCATGTGTATAGCATAATTGTACCCGTCAGGTGACTGCATGTTATGCAAGAATAAAGATCTGATGATAAAATTAAGAAATGGAAATCCAAAGAGATAAATTCAACTTACCAATAAGAGAGACTAATATGTAATGTAAACATAGAATAAAATATAACGAATTCCATTGTTGTTGTAAAATAGTGATCAGATGGTGTATGCATGGTGTACACACATTGATAAAAGTGATTAGTTGCATATGAAGTTACTGAATGAACCTGGTGTGCATTGAATTGGTCCTGTCCTATTTTCTATTAATCTGAGAAACTCAGGTAATCATCCAGGTAAATGAAAGAGATGAGCATGTAGAGTACATGGTTATTACAACCCTGGCCTTTATTGTATGCTGTGACGTGCGCAATTGATTTTAAGAGTATTCTAATGTTACATTAGCTACAACGTGTATAAAGCATGACAGTGGTTTTTTTTTCCTAATTATCATTATTTTATTACATATGTTTTTCTGATTAGATGTACTACACAGATTGTGAAAAGCTTGGTATTTGGGACAATAATGCTAGAATTCAAACTGTCTTTAGGAAGTGGGGAAATCTAATGGCAATTTAATAGGTTAAAAATCTGGAAGGAAAGCTTGTGAGATCATTCCCATAAGGAAGAAATGCATCATCTAAAAGTAAATCAGGTATTATATATACTAGGATTTACGGTGATTTTCTTCTTTCTTTTCAAGTAACCATACATTATGCTGCAGTAACTTGAAGAAAAGCCACCCAGTCTTGTTTTTATTTGTGCTTATATTTCTGAAGAGAGTAATTCATTAAAATATGTCTTACTTTTATTTTGTATTGTCAAATAAAAAAAAGGACAGAGTAGAATTCATATGTATGAGTCAATATATTTTGAAAGTTGAGTCCTAAATACATATTTCAATGGAAATTTGATTTTTAGTTCACACAATCATAAATCCAATTATTAAAATATATTGTAGCACAGGGAATAATATGAATTCTTGTTATAGCTCATTTGTGCATACAACATAGTTGCACAGAAAGGCTTTTATGCAGATGGAGGTTATATATATATATATATATATATATATATATATATATATATATATATATATATATTGCATTTAAAGACTTACACCATTGAAAGACCTGTAGTCAGGTTGTGTTTTTGCTACTTTTACAAATAGCATAATTTTATCCAGTAATTTAATCTCCCTTAAACAAAAACCCAAAGGGGTTTTAAATGTGACTTTTCTTTTTCTGGGCACTTGACCATAAAAGGTAAGTTCAAGGCCATATGCATAAGACAATCTAAAATTTTATAAAACCTATTGTCTGACTCTTCATCATGCATTCCTTCAGTTTATATATAAAAAAGTCCAGGAGGTTGATCAAGAGATGGCAGTGGTGGGGATTCCTTACAGAGAACCCACAGAGTACAGTCCATATCCAGGATCCCTGTGCGGGAAGAAGGGAGCCCCTTCATCGGTGCTCTAGAATAGTTAAGGTAAACTTCGGAGGAACCTGAAGGCACCTTCACAGTTTCCTTGGATTTGGTCACGTCATGTAAACTGGTTCTCAGTCATACCTTAAAAAAAGTCTAAACACCAAGGGTTGACTAGAGCTACACCTGATTACAATGAGAAATGGGAAAATGCCATCTCTAAGAGCATGAAAGAGGTTTCTATTTCCTACTGGCTATATGTGGGCACCAAGGATGAATGAGGAACTGAGTGATTTAGAAAAGGGTAAACCTCAGAGGGAAGGCATGGGGGTGGGGGTAAGAGATCAACCAAAGGACTTGTATGCATGGATATAAGCATAACCAATGGACACAGACATTAGGGAGGCGAGGGCATGTGCTGGGTGGGGAGGGGGAGTGGCCTGGGAGAGGTCAATGGGGGGAAAAGAGACATATGTAATACTTTCAACAATAATTTAAATTAAAAAAAGAACTTGAGACATTAAAAAAAGAGTATGAAGAAGTTGAGTGACAGTTAAAAGAAAGTTTGTCCAGTGCAGATAATCTGCACAGGAAAAAGGAGTAAGTAGTCAGCAGTGTGAATAGTCAATTGTATTACCAAGAAACAGAATATGCCAGTTTGCCCAAGACTGGGATGCTTAATAATCCACAACAGCTTTCGGGGTAAGGAAAAAGACTGCATTTGGAGAGCTACCATATCAGAGGGTGTGTGACTGCCAAGGAAGAGCTACTGATATATTGCAACTTTTTTTCCCTCTCCGTTGTCTAAACCTCTCCATTCTCTGATAGCACAGGGCATGGGGGTTAGGGGGTGGAGCCAAAATAAATAACGAAAAGGAGCTCTCCCATTTCCTGTCCATCCCCTATAGTCTTTGGAGCCTCAGTTAGGCTGGAACTTGAAGGGAGGAAATATTTAAAATAATTATAGACAGATATTATGTTCTGCTAAACTTTAAGAGATTGAAAAGAAAAAGATTGTTAATATCTTGAAGTTTTGGGAATATCTTGCTTAGATATAACTATCAGCAGTGATGAGAAAGACTAACATTGTTTCTGTTACACATAATAAAATAGTTTGATGTTTCCCCTACACACACTCTGATGATGAAAGTTTAGTCAGCTGGTTTTGATAAAACAGTAATAACAAAACAGATAATTATTTTCTGCTGACTATTAAGGTAAATGCTTTATTGTACATATATTGATCTTTCAGTGATCTTAAAAAGTGAATATGATTAATGTCCCACTTGACAGAAATACAAATTGACACTGAGCGTGATTAAGTAATACTTTTAAAAATATATGGGGTTATTGATTTTAGAGAGAAAGGAAGGGAAAGGAATAGAAACATTGATTGGCTACCTCCTGCCAGCTCCCTACCGGGGGGATCAAGCCCACAACCAGAGCATGTGCCCTGACTGGGAATCCATCAAATGATCTCTTGGTACATGGGGGGAGGGGAGTGCTCAACCACTGACCTACACTGGCCAAGCAAGTAATACTTCTGAAGGCACACAGCCAGTAATAGGGAATGCCCACATTTTAATGAAGCTTCGACCAACGTCAAGGTATAATGACTATGCTCTATGCAATCATTCTCAGTCTCATTTAATATACTTTCACTCAAATACACTATTAGACAAACTTTACAACCAGAATAATATATGCAATTCTGATCTTACTCCAGAATAAACTTTTAAAAGGAAGGGGGCGGGGAGGATATTTTCTAGCATCACTTTTATGCATGTCTTTCTCCGGGGCTTTTTTACAAGCTCATTACTAGCATACGGAAGAGATACAGGGTGGGGCATGATAAATGTCAGCTGAGCAACTTCCTATCCGGGCAATATAAGAATTAACCTAAGGAGCTTGTTTTAAAAGTTGAGCCAAGAGGTCAACTATGTAGATATGTATGCTAATGAATTAAGGTTTAGTAAAATATCAACCCATGTGCAACTTTAGAAAACAGTATTAGAGTCTGTGTTTCCACTTGATCCTATATGGTTTTAAAAAAAATGATAGACTTCATCACTGAAACTTATAGTGAATCCTATGAATGGCAGAACAACCTGTGGAACGACCGGTCGCTATGACGTGCACTGACCACAAGGGGGCAGACGCCCATGCAGGAGCTGCCCCCAGCCCGCAGGCGCCAGGCCAGCCAAAGCAGGTGCCAGCAGGGCTCCCCGATCGCCCCGCCAGTCGCCCTACAGATCAACCCTCATGGCCAGCCAGGCCTAGGGACCCTGCCATTGCACAAATTTCATGCATCGCGCCTCTAGTGATAATATAATAAGCTTTTGAAGCAATTTTCTCAGTTCACTCTCTTAAGGTTTATAATACCCAAAACTGATATAAATCGAATATGGTGTAGTGTGTATTTCTTCTTTCTAATGCACTTTTGCAGAAGATAACTTCCAGTGGAACTAAGTTTTCATTTCAGTATTAAAGGGAATACTTTAATTAAAGTAATCAGGCAGCCTTTCCCTATTGTTACAGCAGGTATTCATTAGAGTATTGGGCAATCAAGATATATTGTTATAACATAAATTGTGGAAAGAAATCCACTGAAAATCTAATTTACAAAACCTGCATGACACTTTTTAAATTTTCTTTTTAAGGACTACAGGTGCACAGAATTGGCTTAATTAAAATTCTTTCTTCCTGAAAGGTATCTTCATTTTCCATGAATGGTGCTATTTTTTTTATTGTATTTCATTGTGTTTTATTTTGCTTTGTTTTTTAATACTAAAATGAATACCTGTGTACCCCAAACCGACCTATAACCAGTCACTTGTGTATACTTGTGCGCTCCCCTGTACCAAGCATCTCCTTGCATTTCTCCTGGCAACTGCTATTCAAGTTTTATCTTGATTATTTCCGTGCTTTGTTTCTTTTACAGATTGAAGTAATACATGTGCATGTTTATATGAAATATGTATTTATTTATTGTTTGCTTTTTAACAATAGTCTCTAAATTAAATCATGTCCATTGGGACTCTTTTTAAAAAATACTATGCTACAAAGTTTAATCAGTGCCATTGTGTCTAGTTTAATATAATTGATTTTCATGGCTGTACAATAGTCTATTATTAACATGATAATTTATTAATCATACCTCCTTCAGTGAACACTTACTTATTTTTTTTCTAGATTTAATTTTTACTATTGTAAGGTAATGATGTTATCATAAGTGCTCACTGATATATATGTCCAAGAATTTATTCACCTCAAATTGGAATTTACCTAAAATTGGAAATAGATGTGTGGTCAGCAATGTTAAGTATTTCTAAAAGTGTTTTCCAAAAGTTTTATCAACTTTCACTGCACAAGAGCAATTTGTAAGAGCTCCAATTGGCCAAACAGAAACATTTGATATAGTAAGATGTCTGCATATTTTATCAACTGACTAGATGTAAAATATCTCTAATTTAGAATTACATTTCTCTGGTCATTATGAAGGTTTAACATCTCTTCATATATTGATTGGCCATGTGTTTTCTCTTTTTAGTTTTTAATTCACTTCATTTTTAAAATTGTAATAATTGTACTATAGTATCCCCCAAATGCTAGAGCCTAGTGATTGCCCAAACACATATTAAGCTTTGAGAATGAGGTAATTTTAAAAATAACTAAATATACAGATAAAATAAAGGAAAATAACTACTTTTTGGCTATTATCTGGGCCAGCAAAATACCTTTATTATCTTCTGTAAATTTGCCTGTTATTGAAGAGAACATTTACCATCATTACAAAATTTGTTTATAATCATCCAAATATAGATATACAAAATAATAGAATAGAATGCTGTCAAGAAATAAATTATATTATACACAATTTAGTTCCAGATAAAGAAAACATTGCAAAAACATGGCTGAGTGAAGACATATTAAGTAGAGGAAATGGAGAGGTCTTGCTTAAAATCTGAAAAAAAAAAAAAGAGGTTGAGTGATCAAAACTTCAGACCCAATGCTAATATTGATTTAAAGATTGTAAATAGGTTAACTATTTGAAAACTATTAGCAAAAATAATTTAATAATTATTATTAATACAATTTATTCATGGTTATCTATACTCAATAAATATATATCTAAAAGAACATAGTATTTGACTAGTAGATAAGGAAGCAAAGAAGATAAAAAGGCTATTTGCAAAGAGAAAAACAAAAGAGGTGAGTGATTAATTGTTGTATCCATAAAATAAAATGCAATATACTTTTATGCATATTTAGAGAAATGGATTTTAATACTCATTTAGGCATGTCTTAGTCCAGTGATGGCAAACCTTTTGAGTTAGGCGTGTCAGCATTTTGAAAAACCCTAACTTAACTTTGGTGCCATGTCACATATAGAAATTTTTTGATATTTGCAACCATAGTAAAACAAAGACTTATATTTTTGATATTTAGTTTGTATATTTAAATGCCATTTAACAAAGAAAAATCAACCAAAAAAATGAGTTTGCGTGTCATAGGTTGCCATCACTGTCTTAGTCAATCAGGTGACTGGTATATTGCTATTGCTACTTCATATGAAGAAAAAGCAGATTATGGATATGAATTAGGAATTATAAATATTTCTTAACCTTGACATAGGAATTGATTTCCGGGAAACTATCTTAAAATATTTAAAGAAGAGGTGTAAGTTTAAATGTCAAGGAAGCAAATATGTCAAATTGTACACAAGAAATTCCTTTCCTGCCATTCTATCAGGGAACTCCCACAACTCCTTCCATCACTAACACTAGTCTCTCCTGATATTTAATCTAATAGCTTCTTCTTTACATGCTTATCTTTGCCCTTTCTCCTCAAGACCAAAATCATATTTCTCTTATCCTTCTATTTTCTCAGGTCAAGTAATACTGCCATCTCTTTTCTTGTTTTAGATACTCATGCATTCACATCCCTGGGGTGGGGAGGGGGCATCTCATATTTCGCCCCAATTAGCTTAGAAAGTTATTTTTCTAAGCATACAACTCTTAAAAAGTAACATTCTCTACTTTCTGATATATGTTTACCTGTTAGCCTTTTGGGTCTAAGTATTTTCATCTTAAAATGAAGTGCTGGATTACATTATTTTAATGTGCTTTTATGCTCTGTTGTATTTCTTAGGAAATTATGCTTAATAAGCATATTTATCTTTCTCAGTTTTACTTTTCTTGATGAAAAGTTTGGAAAATGGCCTGGCCAAGTGCTCTGTGGTTGAGCATTGACCTATGAACCAGGAGGTCAAGGTTGGATTCCTTGTCAAGACATATGGCCCAGTGGGTTGCTGGCTCCCTCCCAGTAGGGGGTGTGCAGGAGGCAGCTGATCAATGATTCTCTATCATCATTGATGTTTCTATCTCTCGCCCTCTCCCTTCCTTCCTGAAATCAATAACTTTTTATTTTAAAAAAAGAGTATTTTAAATTGGGAATTTGACCCACAGTTGCATCATGCTTTAATTTTATTTTTCTATTGAATTTGATCTAATTGATTTATTTATATGGCATCTACAATACTTTACTAGTACATACCTATGAATTGTATTTTGAAGAAACATTCTAAAGAAAGATCTTTTTGTTAGTATTCTATTCTTTCCATATCCAATTTCTCATATAAAGTTTTCTATAAAGGACCTTGAGTGACAATGACAGTGTCCTCAGCAGCATTTATAAATAGGCCAGTTTCTTGCACAACACTTAATGAAAGCCGAATGTGTAACATTTCAATAAACTCAATAAAGGTGATCATAATAGCACTTATTATGGCCATTATGCTCCAGGCATTCAACATTTATTATATCAATAATATTGAAATAATTATGCCAATTTCAATATTATTGAGAGATGGATAGTCCATCCCTTACAGAGCATTTGTAAATCTTAAAGGTAAACATCTACTATTGGCCAAGTTAGAATTTGATTTCAGGTCTATCTGACTTGAAAGTCTCTAATCTTTTCACCCAAATTAAAGTAAATCTCCTCTCCTGGGCTAAGTCAATGGACTCCTGACATCCTGGGTAGTTAAAGATTATACTTTGAATTCTTGAAGGGGTGAATGATTTTATTCCATTAACATTCAAATTTTAGTATTCATCAGGGCTTGTTGAAACAAAGATTGCTGAACCTCGGTGCCAGAAGTTCTGATTCAGTAAGTGTGTAATGGGATCCTTGAATTTTCATTTTTAACAAGTTCCCAATTGTTGGTACTGCCTCTGTTATGGGGATTAAGTTTTCAGGATTATTGGTCTAAATTAAAGCGCTCCATTATATAGCAGGTGGTTCCAAAGAAAGGAGCTTAGAATACTTAAGAGAAATCATTATATTTATGGAAATAGAAAACTCAAATCAATAAAATAATAAAAATAATACAAACAGCAAGTGGATTATTATCCCTTTATGGAAATATATAGATATATAGAAAAAAGGATTAGTTACTGTTAAGCACTTAAGGGTTAACAGGAATTCAGCTAATTGCTTTACATGGAAGATGAAGTCCTCATAATACCTTCAAAGTAAACAAGTATAGAGAAAGTGGTAGCATGAGTATAAGCTTTGTGAAGTGTGCATTGTGTTAGCTAACAGTCCATTGGGGCAAAGGAATTAAGCAATGGTTTGTGAAAGAACCAGAAAGGCAGGTGAGAAGGTTTATTTTGCATTTGACTGCCATTATTATTCTGGTTTGTCTTCTGGTCTACCATTAGTTTTTGTTTGTTTGTTTTCCTGGAGAAACGAGTGACAAAATTTAAAAATGTTCTTTGAAAAATATATATCTTTTAAAAAAATTATTTACACCCTATATTACTCTTCTCTATCCCAGCTCTTCTTCTCAAAATCTTTTTCTCTTATCTTTCTAAACTTTAAATTGGTGGTATTTAGAGTTTAATGTTTGACCCTTTCTATTTTTTTTTCTATAAACCCCTCACATCTACGATGCTTCTAAAATATAATCCTTTCATAACTATGTATTTATGCCTTTAAACTTTCTGATTAACATTCTGTAGATGTCTTTTATCTTTCTGTTTATTCATCTCATTTGTCACTTTTATAATGTCACTCCAAACTCTTTTGTAAAGTTCTTCTGTAATTTAGAATATATTTGCATATATCTTGAATATTGTCGGCATCAGTTTGTATTATTCTTATTTATTTGTGTTTCTGTCTCTTCCAAATAACCCTGAAGAGCAGCTCTCATGCCTTCTTAATAATTTAAAAAAATATATATTTTTATTGAAATCAGAGAGGAAGCGAGAGAGGGAGAGAGAGATAGAAACATCAATGATGAGAGAATCATTGACCGGCTGTCTCCTGCATGCCTCATTCTGGGGATCAAGCCTGCAACACAGGCTTATGCCCTGACCAGGAATCGAACTGTTACCTCCTGGTTCATAGAGCAATGCTCAACCACAGAGCCATACCGGCTGGGCTTGCCTTCTTAATCTTATGCCCTTCCCTTCATGGCCTCAGAGAGTATCTGCTCCATTCAAGCAATGTAATGGATAAATGGTTGATATTGTCAGCAAATTATAAATAAAATATTAATATGCTCTCACAATGACATGGGTAAAGCCATTATGTAGAGATGACTAGAATATTGGAAGTGGTCACTTATTTACCTTCCATAGTATCTAGTGCTAGACTGACTGCTGTCTGTTCACCTATGTTAGTCTACACCTCTCTGGACTATGTTTGTTTTCCGTTTCATTGTTAAATTTGTTCTGTTGGTGAAAACGTCCTGTGATAACATCTACTTTGGGTGAGTGGACAAATTTAAAACACTTACTGTTCATTTTGCAAAAGATTATACTAGTAAGAAAATAGTCAGATTTGAGTTGAAAAGAAATATAGAGATATAGAAAAACTTATTAATGAAAACTCATTGGCCTATATAGGGCCATGTATAAGCATTAGGTATATCACAAATTAGCATGAGTATATACTCATACACAATTGAGTTAGAAGTACTGGGTGTAGCAATGAGTAGCAGAGTCTCAGACATGGTAGTAGGGACCTGGAGACAGATACTCTTTAGGCCAAAATTAAGAGTATAGACTTTTCAGTAGAGGAACAAAAACTGTGATCAAATGCAAGCTTGTCTGTTTTTTTGACTCACAAGTTAATCATCCCTACCTAATATTAGCATGTGTCTTGAATTTGGTTGCAGTGAAAAAAAATGTGAAAAATGAATAATGGCCAGAGGAGAGAAAAATCTAAGATCTGCAGACATTTTCTATTTTGACATCTATCCTTTAGTTGTTATGTATATGGCACTTGGGTTTAAATCAGAGAGATCTATCTCCTCTTTGTTGTTTTTATCATCTAATATAGAACACGTAGAAGATTCTCAGCAAATGTATGAAACAATAAATAGATAAATAAATAAAATAAAAAATAGATGGCTTCTCACTCCAATACATTCACTCAGTTTTCTTATACCAAGTTCATCAATCACATCAATCCAGCATTTTGTTAATTTGTTTTTAATTTTGAACTTCTATGCTGAATGTAGTGCCTTAAGAAACTTATCCTATTTTCTGGTGAATTGTAAGCTTGGGATGTCTTTGAGAGTTCCTCAGATCCATTATTTTGCCTCAAGACAGCACTAGGACTAAACAGACTAAAAGAATGGAAATAAAGTATCTGTAAAAACGTAGTTGTTTTACCCTGTAAAAGAGCATATTTCATAGTTTACCTTACTTTTTGATTGGTGTTAAAATGATTTTCAGGGTGTTCAGTGGCCTAAACCATGTCACTATAAAATGAAGGGCATTTTGACTGGACAATGTGCCTCAGTGGTTGAGCATTGACCTATGAACCGGAGGTCATGGTTTGATTCCTGATCAAGGCACATGTCTGGGTTGCGGGCTTGATCGCCACTGTGGGGCGTACATCAATGATTCTCTCTCGTCAGTGATGTTTCTATTTCTTTCTCCTGCTCCCTTCCTCTGAAATCAACAAAAAATAAATTTTAAAAAATGAAGGGCATTTTTTTTACCTGATTCTAGCTAGATATTTTCTCATGGCTAAATTTCAAGTAATTTTAAATACCCTATCTTGTAGAGACATAATTTCAATTCATATCAACATCTGATTTAGTCTGCATTTTCTTGAAAACAGTACAATATCAGTGTTCCAAAGTGTTAAATTATAATAACTGATTACTTTAAACAACTATTTCCTCTCTATAGGTTCTAAAATCACTATATGACCTATTCAATTGCATAGGAACCAGCTAAAATCAGAAAAAAAATATTTTGGCAATAATTTTAGAAAAAATTTGAATTATATAAAGAGAATGTGTCCTGATTAGATGATTAATTATTTTATAAAATATAGTATGATATTACGGAGATACTTACATATAAGACTATAAATTTTATACCAATAGAACTCATTTGTAATATTAATTATTTATATTTTAACTGTATTAATTACAGCTATCGTTAACTAAAATGTTTCAGCATTTTAGAAGAATATAGATTTTTTCCAGTTACTAAATTTTTACTTACTTCCAAGTACTGTGTTTGACTCCAGGGATACATATTTAGGTAGACCAAATTCTTGTTCTTAGTAATCATATACTTTATTGTGGAAATATTCACATAGATAACTTTAATATAATATTGTAAATATATATGTACATCTATATAGATAGATACAGAGTTGAATGTTGAATAAATATTAAGAGTCAGCTAAAAAAAATTCAAACTCATTATCTACTTTTCTACATTTCCACCTTTACTGCCACTATCTTAGCCCACATCTTCGGACACCTATATTATTTAAAAAGCTTTTCAGTCTCTTGCCTTCCTACAAACCATTTCCTCTATGGCTGCCAAAAAAGAATATTGCTAAAATGTAAACAAGACAATACCTGTACCCTATATATTTTCCAATAGCTTCCTGGAACTTAAAATGGGATCCAAATGTTTTATAACCCACATAATGGCCTAAGCTATTCTAAAAAAAATATGGCCTCTGCCTATTACTTTTCAGCTCCACTATACTTATGCAATCTGAATTTTTCCTACTTCTCACAAAGTTAAAACTTGTTCCCTATTTAAAGATTTTAGACTTATTCCTCCCTCTTTGTCAATAAGTTCCTTATGGCTGACTTTTGAGGTTTTAAAATATGACTCCTCCCCTTTTCTTTAGCATTCCTTCTACAGAGAGATCCATGTCTTGGCCTTTGGCATCAAGGGGAAGGTTTGACCAAGAGTGTGTAAGAATTGATGCTGCTTGACTTTTGAGATGCAACTTATGTCTTGCTGGCAGGAAGGCTTATGTTTGGGTCTTTTGCTGTCATATAAGAACTCCAACTGCTGTGAGGTTGCCTGGCTGTGAGTTAGCCAAGACACATGGTCCACATTTATATGTTGTAATCGGCAGTAGAGGCCTTCAAGGCATTCCATCCTGAATGCCATTAATGTGACTGAATGAGCCTTTAAACCATTGCAGCTCTCAGCCAAAAAGTCATCTCCAACCTTTGAGTCTTTCATTGAAGTCCCAGTAGTCATAAAGCAGAGGGCAATTCATCCAACTGTGCCATATCTGAATTTTCCACAAAATTTATTTGCATAAAAAAATGGTTGTTTAGCTATTACACTTTGAGATAACTTGTCTATGCCACAACAGTTGCTGATAGATACATCATATAAATTGTGTTGGTATAACACATCCTCTGAAAGAGTTTCAGATCAGTTTATTTTAATTTGATCCCATCACCAAATTTTATTAAACATAATATCCAAAGTTATACTACTTGTTATAGTTACAATCTATAAATAACCCAAATGTTTATCTATAATTGAGATAAATTTTGATATATTTACACAGTGGAATAGTACACAATAATTAGAATGGAGTATCTAAATTTGCATAAAAATCATCAATGAATTTCCAAACAAAATGTTGAATAAATGGAATCAGATGAAAAAGTATACTTCTGTGTGAATCCCTTTATATAAAGAAAAAAACAACAACCGATGAAACACCCCGTGTATATCTATTTCCTAAAAAAAGGCAAGAGGACAGCCTCTGGTGCACTGATAATGCTGGGATCTGAGTGCTGGTTGCAATGTGTCACTGTAGGTGTGGTACACAAGTTTACAGTATTGACCTTCAGTTATTTCCCCCTTACATGTTATTTTATTTATAATTTAAGTCATTAAAATTATCTAGTATTATCAATGTAATTATGCACTTATAACTCTGTTGTCTCCCTGCTAAAATGCACAGAGACCAGGACTTTTTTTTTCTTTGCATGTTTTTTGTCAGTTAATGGAATTAATATCAAATTGTGTACATTAGTCCTCCTTTTATCCCTGGGGGATATGTTTCAGGACCTCCAGTGGACAGCTGAAATCATAGATAGTACTGAACCCTTTAAATACTGTGCTTTTTCCTCTATACATGCGCACCTTTTTACTTAAAGGAAGCACTTCACAGCTTCGCTTTGGCATTTCTGAATTGCCAGCATCACTACTCTTGTGCTTTGGGGCCATTATTAAGTAAAATAAGGGTTACCTGAGCACAAGCACTGCCATACCCCTACAGCCAATCTGATAATTGACAGGACTGCTAAGGGACTGTCCAGAGGGTAGTGTATGGAGCATGGGTATGTTGGACAAATGGATGATTCACATCCAGGGCAGGATGTAGGAGGAAGGTGTCAGAGTGCATCACACTCCTGAGAACTACATATGAATTAAAACTTATGAATTATTTCAGAATTTCTCCATTTAATATTTTCAAACCATGCTTGACTGCAGGGAACTGAACACTGTGGAAAAGAAAACTGGAGAAGGGAGGACTACTGTAATATTAATTTTATGTAGTTCTTTGTAAATTATATTTTAAGATTTTATTATATTATTTAATGTTAGTTTAGAAACATTTAAAGGAAAGAGCTATTTTGGAGAGAATCCTAGTAGACGGTGCAATTGAATCCAAGAGTAGTTAACCTTTAATATCAGAAAACATGTATCTAGAAACTACTAGGAACAAACCATTGTGTCATATCTGAATTATACAAAACTAAATCACTATTTTATGCTGAACTTCCAAGTTTTAAGAGGAATATAATGGAACATATTCAGAGGAAAATAACTGGAAAATTAAAACAACTCCAGAGCATATACTAAGGAAAAAGAAGTTTTTGTCAACTCTCACTTGAAACTCTATCTCCTATTTTATGCTTCAATGGATCCTACTTTATTTAAAAAGCATGGCAGAGCCCTCAATTTATTCTCTTCTACAGAAAACTTATGGGTTATTAATTTAACCATTCATTAAAGACAAAATCTTCACCAGACACTTTTTCATTTGTTTCTATTTGCACTTTGATCTCTGTCTCCTTATCTTAGTGAGCATCTCAGAGAGAATGATGAACTCTGCTTGGTTTTTCTCTCTATATTCTTGTGACTGCATCTCAAGCTATGGCAAAGTTGGTACTTTATTTCCCTTCTTCCAGGAACTAAAATCCTCTCCAATATGTGCAAACAGTTTTCTAGTTATTTACAATGAGAGGACAGTACTACTACCCATTATCTATATATATAAAAGCCTAAGTGAACAGACGACCAGATGACCAGCCAGTAGCTATGATGTGCACTGACCACCAAGGGGCAGACACTCAATGCAGGAGCTGCCCCCTGTGGTCAGTGTCCTCCCACAGCGGGAGCGCCGCTCAGCTGACTGATGGGCGCCCAACGCCAGGCTGATGGCTGGCGAGCGCAGCTGCAGTGGCATGAGCCTCTCCTGCCGGCATTCCCCTTGCATGCCTGAGTGGTGGCAGCCGCAGGGGAGCTGGGATGAGTGCAAATGGTGTGGCGCCCAGCCCGGGCTCAGACTCCTCCCTGGCCGCCTGCTGCTTTATGCAATACTTTGTGCTGTGCAGTATCGACACGGACAGCGGGCAGTAGCCCCACGAGCTGGCCAGTAAGGCCAGGCTGTGGTGGCGTGGAGGTCCACTGATCCCCGCAGGCCAGTCCAAGGGACCTCACCAGTGCACAAATCCGTGCAAGGGCCTCTAGTTACATTATATTTGGATACAGAATCATCATCCTAGAGTTCAGTTAAAGGTATAAATTTTACAGTTACATCATATCTGCCTCTATCCTAAATTGCAGTCTCCAGGAGAATAGAGTCCTACCCATCTTTAAAAATAAAAACAAAGTAACAACAACAAAAAATACTTCTTAGCCAGTCACTAACACTACTTAATCTGTAAAAGCTGCAAAGTAAATATATGCTAAATGAATAAAGTCACTCATTTAAAAATCATGGCAGAGTTCCCAATTTATTTTCCTCAAAAGAAAACCCATAGTGTGTGATTAATTTAACAATTCATTAAAGACAAAATCTTATTAAGCCAGTGAATGACTTACATCATTTATTCAACATATATTTATTTTGTAGCTATTACATATTAGGTGGTATGTTAGGTACAGACACCTAAGTAATATATCTACAATATATATATATAAAAGCCTCAGCGACCATTGTGACTGGATGATGGATGACTGGATGACCAGCTAGTAGCTATGATGCGCACTGACCACCACGGGGCAGATGCTCAACACAGGAGCTGGTCAGTGCGCTCTTACAGCCAACCTCCTGCGGCCGGCCAACCTCCTGTGGTCCCCCCCCCCCCAGCTATCTGGCCCCAATTGGCCCCAATCGATGGCCAGGCCAAGGGACACCTCCCCACCATGCACGAATTTGTGCACCGGGCCTCTAGAGTGAGTGTGTGTGTGTGTGTATCCAAGATTCACTTTTTTACGAGGCAAAATAAAGATATTTCCTGTCATATTTACAATTTTATTTAATTCTACAACCTTATATGAAATTACTACAGCCATAAGAAAAGTGAGAGTCACAGAATTTAAGTTGTTTTTCAAAATTTGTAAAACTAGTGTCAAAACATGAATATGAACTTATAATTTTTTGCTTCACCATGCTACCAATATATCTTTTATTGCAATAGCATGATTTGGTGTATCCAATATACCAAACTGCTTTGTAGTCAAGTTATTTTTCATGTGTTCATTATTTCACAGGAGTGGCATATGGTATGAATGTAAACATATTTGTTGGGTAATATATAATTATTGTCCCATCCATATGTTAAGTCTTTGAATGGCAAGAATAATTCCATACACCTATACAATATATGTATATGACATATAAGTAATTAATTCATATCTATTATTTAACTATTCATGTAATATGAGGTTAGAATTGTTACACTATTTAATCACTGCTATCTATTTGTGCCATATATACTTAAGCAATAAACTGTGTATCTCTGGATCTCATATCCACCCACAACTAATGAAATTCTACCCACTTCACCCTCAAAAAAAGAAATTAAAATGTCTGTTGTGCTCAAGTCAGATACAATTGTGGATATACCCATGTAAATAAAATACAATACTCTTTCTGCCCTTTCTTCCTCTCCTCATCTAGACTCCTTTCATGTTGTATCTACTAAGAGCTCTTCTACAAGCAGGAGCCCTTTCCCCCCAGTGACCACTGTGTTTGAACATCATAAGGATAATAATGTCCCAGATAAGACGTTCTGTCTCCCCAAATGCTACTTGTTTTTCTTCCTTCTTTGATACGGATTATTACTCATATGCAAAATTCATACTGAACTAAGATACATGTGCTATTTTTCTACTTGTATGATGGTTTTCTCCTAAATGTCTGTCCAGGCCCTTATTCTTATATAGACACTGGCCTTCTCACTATTACATCAACAAATAGGATTACAACAGTTTAAGTATACAGTTTGGGTTTAAACTGTGAATCTAAACACAGTGGGGTCTTGACTTACGAGTGTCCCGACTAACAAGTTTTTTTAGATACCAGCTGTCTCTGGGCCGATTTTTTGCATTGAGTTGACAGAGTAACTTGAGTTAACGAGCTCCTTAACGAGCTCCTTAAGGTGCTCGGTCTCAGAACGAATTAAACTCGCAAGTCAAGGCCCCACTGTACATTTCATATATGCAGAACAGTCGCTGCTAATGTGCCATCCTCTGTTTTGCTTTTGTCTAGATTTATTTTCTTGTACTAGTTTTTATAAGTGATATAGTTAAAAAGGAGCAGCATGATAAAGATAATTAAAAAGTGACAAAGATAAGTGAGTGGGGCTCAATGTGGACTTCTTCTCTTATTCAAATATTTCCTTATCTACAAAGCAGATTTGTGAATATCATCCATTAGATGATCTCAAACTTGCTATATGATTTAATTAGTTAATGTGGACTTCTAAATGTGCATACTTCTATTTTTGCAGGAAGGGTTTATATTAAAAATACAACTTTGCTTGAATTAACTAAAGTCTCTCATCAATCTCTGCCCAAATGTGCACAGGAGAATACTAAAACAAATAGCCTTTATGTGATAGTGCCATGAATTCTGGGGAGAATCAATAAATATTCATTGCAATATTAATTGAGTCATTTGAAGTGAACACACATAGGGCACTTCCTGGTGTTGCTTGCTTAAACTATTCATTTATTGTCAACCCAGGATTTTTAAAAAATTGGCTTACAAAACAACTGCAAAATGGAAGCACGGTGCATGACAGAAAATTTGAGGGATCTTCTAGGCAAAATAAGAATAAATTCTTGTGGATACCACATGTGAACTAACTTCAAGAAGATTGTGAACTCTCTACAACTGCATGTAAATGTTAGACATAAGTAAATGCTCATATGTGTTTTTCTGGAGTAGTTTCATCGTGTTTAACGAGTTCTCAGAAAAGGCCATTATACTTTTTTAATTCTACCATGATTCCATATTGGTCTGTTTCAGCAATTCATTCTCTATTTATAGTAATGGATCAAAAATAGGATACTTGCATTGTTAATTCTCCCCTAGACACAGAAGAATGGAAAAAGCCCTATTCTGCATGATTGTTTCTCAAATTTATGTTTTCTAGTTATTAAAAGTCTTCATGTACAGATTGCTGGTTTAATGTATCTAGCATGACTGATAAGGTCACCTATATTCTTTGCAATATACAGGACCTTATTAAATGGAGAAAACAATGAATACCAAATTCATTTTTGAAGTAAATAAATAAATATAGATGATGAAAGTTATCAGAGACATTATGCACAGGCTTAAGGAGTGAAATAATAATCTGATTAAACTCCTGGATTACTAGTTTGTAGAAGGGATTCATCAGCACTGCTAAGCATAAGCCTTCATTCAGAATACTGCAGTTTTGAAACTCTGAAGGAATTTTCTACCTTGGGAAAGAAAGATGAACTTTTTTTTTTTTTTATTTTTTTTTTTATTTTTTTTTTTTTATTGCTTAAAGTATTACAAAGGGTATTACATATGTATCCATTTTATCCCCCCGCCCTAGACAGTCCCCTAGCCTCCCCTATCACCCAGTGTCTTATGTCCATTGGTTATGCTTATATGCATGCATACAAGTCCTTTAGTTGATCTCTTACCCCACTACCTCCTGCCCCCCAACCCTCCCCGGCCTTCCCGCTGCAGTTTGACAATCTGTTTGAGGCAGCTCTGCCTCTGTATCTATTATTGTTCAAAAGTTTATAATGGTCTCTATTGTCCATGAATGAGTGAGATCATGTGGTATTTTTCCTTTATTGACTGGCTTATTTCACTTAGCATAATGCTCTCCAGTTCCATCCATGACGTTGCAAATGGTAAGAGTTCCTTCCTTTTTACAGCAGCATAGTATTCCATCGTGTAGATGTACCACAGTTTTCTAATCCATTCATCTACTGATGGGCACTTAGGCTGTTTCCAGATCTTAGCTATGGTGAATTGTGCTGCTATGAACATAGGGGTGCATATATCCTTTCTGATTGGTGTTTCTGGTTTCTTGGGATATATTCCTAGAAGTGGGATCACAGGGTCAAATGGGAGTTCCATTTTCAGTTTTTTGAGGAAACTCCATACTGTCTTCCATAGTGGCTGCACCAGTCTGCATTCCCACCAGCAGTGCACAAGTGTTCCTTTTTCTCCACATCCTCTCCAGCACTTGTCGTTTGTTGATTTGTTGATGATAGCCAGTCTGACAGGTGTGAGATGGTACCTCATTGCTGTTTTGATTTGCATCTCTCGGATGATTAGTGACTTTGAGCATGTTTTCATATGTCTCTTGGCTTTCTGAATGTCCTCTTTTGAAAGGTGTCTATTTAGGTCCTTTGCCCATTTTTTGATTGGATTGTTTATCTTCCTTTTGTTAAGTTGTATGAGTTCCCTATAAATTTTGGAGATTAGGCCCTTATCAGATATGTCATTGGCAAATATGTTTTCCCACACAGTGGGTTTTCTCGTTGTTTTGTTGATGGTTTCTTTTGCTGTGCAGAAGCTTTTTATTTTGATGTAGTCCCATTTGTTCATTTTTTCTTTAGTTTCAAGTGCCCTAGGAGCTGTATCAGTGAAGAAATTGCTTCGGCATATGTCTGAAATTTTCTTGCCTTTGGATTCTTCTAGAATTTTTATGGTATCCTGTCGTACATTTAAGTCCTTTATCCATTTTGAGTTTATTTTTGTATATGGTGTAAGTTGGTGGTCTAGTTTCATTTTCTTGCATATATCTGTCCAATTTTCCCAACACCATTTATTGAAGAGACTATCTTGGCTCCATTGTATGTTCTTGCCTCCTTTGTCAAATATTAATTGAGCATATTGGTTCGGGCCGATTTCTGGGCTCTCTATTCTATTCCATTGATCTATATGCCTATTCTTGTGCCAGTACCAGGCAGTTTTGAGAACAGTGGCTTTGTAATACAACTTGATATCTGGTGTTGAGATCCCACCTACTTTGTTCTTTTTCAGGATTGCTGCAGCTATTCGGGGTCTTCTTTTATTCCAGATGAATTTTTGGAAAGTTCGTTCTAGATCTCTGAAGTATGCTGTTGGTATTTTAATGGGAAGTGCGTTGAATTTATAGATTGCTTTGGGTAGTATGGACATTTTAATGATGTTGATTCTACCAATCCATGAACACGGTATGTTCTTCCATCTGTTTATGTCTTCCTCTATGTCTTTTTTCAACGTCCTGTAGTTTTCTGAGTAGAGGTCTTTTACCTCTTTAGTTAAGTTTATTCCTAGGTAGCTTAATTTTTTTGGTGCAATGGTAAACGGGATTGTTTTTATAATCTCTCTTTCTGAAAGTTCACTATTGGTGTATAGAAATGCCTCAGATTTCTTGGGGTTAATTTTGTATCCTGCTACATTGCCAAATTCATGTATTAAGTCTAGTAGCTTTTGGATGGAATCTCTAGGGTTTTGTATGTATAATATCATGTCGTCTGCAAATAAGGACAGTTTTACTTCCTCTTTTCCAATTTGGATGCCTTTTATTTCTTCTTCTTGCCGAATTGCAATGGCTAACACTTCCAGTACTATGTTGAACAGGAGTGGTGAGAGGGGGCAGCCCTGTCTTGTTCCTGTTCTTAGGGGAAATGGTGTTAGTTTTTGTCCATTGAGTATGATGTTGGCTGTGGGCCTGTCATATATGGCTTTTATTATGTTGAGGTATGATCCTTCTACTCCCACCTTGCTGAGAGTTTTTATCAAAAATGGGTGCTGAATTTTGTCAAATGCTTTTTCTGCATCAATTGATATGACCATGTGGTTTTTTTCTTTCAATTTGTTTATGTGATGTATCACGTTTATTGATTTGCGGATATTGTACCATCCTTGCATCCCTGGGATAAATCCTACTTGGTCATGGTGTATGATCTTTCTGATGTACTGCTGGATCCGATTTGCTAAGATTTTGTTGAGGATTTTGGCATCTATGTTCATGAGGGATATTGGCCTGTAATTCTCTTTCATTGTGTTGTCTTTACCTGGTTTTGGTATTAGGGTGATGCTGGCTTCATAGAATGAGCTTGGAAGTGTTCCTTCCTCTTGAATTTTTTGTAGTAGTCTGAGGAGGATAGGTTTTAGTTCTTCCTTGAATGTTTGGTAAAACTCCCCTGTGAAGCCATCTGGTCCTGGGCTTTTGTTTGATGGAAGCTTTTTGATGACTGCTTCAATTTCTTCCATAGTTATTGGCCTGTTGAGATTTTTAGATTCTTCCTGATTGAGTTTTGGAATGTTGTATTTTTCTAGGAATTTGTCCATTTCCTCCAGGTTGTCTAGTTTGTTGGAGTAAAGCTGTCCATAGTATTTTTTAACAATCATTTGTATTTCTGTGGGGTCTGTTGTTATTTCGCCTCTATCGTTTCTGATTTTATTTATTTGGGTCCTCTCTCTCTGCTTCTTGGTGAGTCTGGCTAGAGGTTTATCAATCTTGTTTATCCTTTCAAAGAACCAGCTCTTGGTTTCATTGATTTTCTGTATTGTTTTTTTGGTCTCTATGTCATTTATTTCTGCTCTAATCTTTATTATCTCCTTCCTTCTGCTCACTCTGGGGTTTTCTTGTTGCTCTCTTTCTAATTCTTTGAGTTGTAGAGTTAGATGATTTACTACCATTTTTTCTTGTTTTTTGAGATAGGCCTGTAGAGCTATAAACTTCCCTCTCAGGACTGCTTTCAATGTGTCCCATAGGTTTTGGATTGTTGTGTTTTCATTGTCATTAGTTTCCAGGATGTTTTTAATTTCTTCTTTGATCTCATTGGTAACCCAATCAATATTTAATAGCATGCTATTCAGCTTCCAGGTGTTTGAGTATTTTGGGTTGTTTTTATTGTAGTTTATTTCTAATATTATGCCATCGTGGTCTGCGAAGACGCTTTTTATGATTTCAATCTTCTTGAATTTGGGGATACTTTGCTTGTGACCCAGTATGTGGTCTATTTTTGAATATGTCCCATGAGCACCTGAAAAGAACGTATATTCTCTGGCTTTGGGGTGAAGTGTTCTGAAGATGTCTATTAAGTCCATCTGATCTAGTGAATCATTTAGGATTGCTATATCTTTGCTGGTTGTTTGTCTATAGGACTTATCCAGTGCTGTCAATGGTGTATTAAAGTCCCCTACTATGATTGTATTGTTGTCGATCTCTCCTTTGATATTTTCCAGGAGTTTTTTTATGAATTTGGGTGCTCCTACATTGGGTGCATATATGTTTACCAGGGTTATATCTTCTTGTTGTATTGATCCCTTTAGTATTATGAAGTGGCCTTCCTTATCTCTTGTTAAGGCCTTCACTTTGAGGTCTATTTTGTCCGATATAAGTATTGCTACCCCAGCTTTCTTTTCCTTTCCATTTGCCTGAAAGATATTTTTCCATCCTTTCACTTTCAGTCTGTGTGAGTCCCTTCTAATGAGGTGGGTTTCTTGTAGACAGCAGATGTATGGGTCATGTTTTTTTATCCATTCAGCCACTCGATGTCTTTTGGTTGGAGCATTTAGTCCGTTTACGTTTAAAGTTATTATTGAAAGGTATTTGTTTGTAGCCATTTCTTTTTTTGTGTGGCTGTTTTCTTTCTGAACTTTTTATTTCTTATTTTTATATCAGTCCCTTTAGCATTCCTTGCAATGCTGGCTTGGTGGTGACAAACTCCCTTAGCCTTTTTTTGTCTGTGAAGCTTCTTATTTCCCCTTCAAGTTTGAATGATAGCCTTGCTGGATAGAGTATTCTTGGATTCAGTCCTTTGCTTTGCATCACTTTGTAAATTTCAGTCCATTCTTTTCTTGCCTGATGTGTTTCTGTTGAGAAGTCATTTGACAATCTAATGGGAGATCCCTTGTATGTAACTTTCCGTCTCTCTCTTGCAGCCTGTAAGATTCTCTCTTTGTCCTGAACATTTGCCATGGTGATTATGATGTGTCTTGGTGTGGGTCTTTTCAGGTTCACCTTGTTTGGGACTCTCTGGGCTTGTGTGACTTTTTTCTTCCCCACCTCAGGAAAGTTTTCTGATATTATTTCTTCGAGTAGGTTTTCTAATCCTTGTTCATCCTTCTGTTGTTCTGGTACTCCTATTATTCGTATGTTGTTTCGTTTCATGTTGTCCCAAAGCTCCCTTAGGCTCTCCTCCTGTCTTTTAATTTTTTTCTCCAATTGCAGTACATTTTGGGTGTGTTTTGCTTCCTTGTCTTCTAATTCACTTATTCGGTCCTCTGCTTCTCCTAGTCTACTGTTGATACTTTCAATGGAGTTTTTCATTGCAGCTATATCACTCTTCATTTCCTCTTGGGTCTTACTTAGGTTGTTGATTTTTTCATCTGTTTCTTCTAGCTTCTTCCATATGTTATCGATTTTTTCATCTGTTTCTTCTAGCTTCTTCCATATGTTATCGATTTTTTCATCTGTTTCTTCTTGCTTCTTGAAGAGGTTGTCGATTTTTTCCTCCATCCGGTTTATGCACTCTAGGATCCTTATTCTGAATTCTTTATCTGTCATGTTGCATGCCTCTGTATTACTTAGCTGCTTTTCTGGAGAGTCCTCCTTCTCTTTCCTTTGGGGGTTTCTTTGTCTACCCATGTTTGATCTCAATGACATATCTGGACGTTGAGTTGTTCAGTGGTTGCTCCCTTGGTGGCAGTGACTCCTTGGTCTGTGGTTGCTCTTCGGGCGGTTGCGGTAGCAGCTGCTCTTCAGTTGTCAGCAGCTCCTCTGGTGGGTGCTGTTCACAGCTGTGGTGGCTCTTCTGGCTGGTGGGGCGAGGTTTCACGTACAGCTGCTGTTCCTCAGCAGAGGATGTGGTGCTCAGGAGGTTGCTGTTGCTTGGATCTGCTGCGTTGATTTAAAGGCACAAAATACAACACAACAAGGCACCACGTACCAGGCACTATACACAAATATATTTACGATATTAATAACCCCAAGTAAAGGTGACCACCTGAATTAAGAGAATTAGGGGATAAGGAAGACGGAAGAGAAAAAGATAAAAGAGAGAAAGGAAAAGAAAAGTAGGGACCAAAAAAAGGGAGTGCAAAAATGAAATTGGGAAAAAGGAAGGGGGAAAATAAAAGCGAGAAAAGAAAAGAAAAAAAAAAGAGCGAAAAGAGAGAATGAAGTGGAAGAGGGGAAGAGACTTTTTATATGAGGAGAATACTCCTATAGAACAGCCATTAATCCCAACAAATTCCAGCAACAGCTCCCTGGATATGAATGCAAACTAGAAACAACCAATAATATAACGATGAAAATAGAATGGTGAACACTAATCCCAAAATAAAATAAAGAAAAAATAAAATGGCACTTTAAAAAATGGTAAAATGGTAGCAGTAATAATACTGGTTAAAAATAAGAAGGTAGTAATTAAAAGGGTAAAATCAGGTGATGGAAAAAGAAGAAAAAAAAAAAAAAGAACAGAAAAAAAAATTAAAAAAAAATTGGTTTCTTAGTTAAAAAGTGAAAAAAGAAAAAAAAATTGCAGTAGTGAATGTCCTTCGTTTCTTCTATTCTTCAGTGTGGCTCGCCTTAGACCTTCCAGGTATTCAGGAGAGTGTTGAGATTCCCTGCGATATACTGTTCCTCTGTGTTGTAAACCACAGTCCTTATTTTAAAGCATGCCGCATTTATTTCCCAGACTGCCTTATTTTGTGTTTAGCAAAGAGTCAGTTTGTGGGTCAGCCTCTGGGTGGCAGTGTTCTGGGGTTGGCCTCTGAGGCTATAGGGCCTCTCTGTCGAGTGGAAGTTCACTGCCCAGAGCTGACTGCGTAGTAGTTAGTTACCGGCGCTATGTTGTTGCTGGGATTGAAAATCCCCCTATAGGCCAGACCCTGTTAACTCCCAGGGACTGATCAGATTATCTTAATCCTTGATCTCGTTCAGGGTGGAATCTGGGTGTGGCTGTGCTCCTTGCCTGGGGGCTGGGCGGAGGAGACTCACTCTCAGGAGCGGGTGGCTGCCCCAGTCCCAGGCTCTGGGGTGTCTCAGCACTCAATTCACTACCACCTCTCCCGGCTCCCCCTCTTTCCCCAGTCTCTCCCCAGATTCCACTCCTCAGCACACTCTCCCTCTCTTCAGCACAGGTGAGTGTCTGTATCCGAAATGTCCCATGAACAGGATTCAGTGTAAACAAACAAACAAATGCCGGCCGCGGAAACGGGGAAGGCTTGGTTTCTGTAAGCTTCTTCTCTTACCGGGACTGCATGGTCAGGTCAGCTCTTCAGGCTGCCCCCTTTAGGCTCAGTCCTCCGTGATCACAGAACCCAGCTCTCAATTTCCCTGGCGGCGCCAGGAATCCCGCGGTTCTCCTTTCCCCCGTCAGGGGCTGTGCCTGTCCCAAAGGACGCGGCTGTCTGCCACGCGGTCTCCCTCCGACTCTCTGGGCTCAGAGGTCAGGCAAACTTTCCTGCCCAAATCCCTGGGTTTTTTTTACCTTTCCAGGGGAGTTCTGCTCTTCCCGGCTGCAAACCCTCTCACCAGCTGAGCAATTTCGCCAATTCGGTGTGAGTGTTACTAGCTTCAGCTTCCATTTGCTCCGGGACACGACCTGGGACACGTCTGCCTATATCGCCGCCATCTTGGTTCTCCGAAAGATGAACTTTTTAAAGCTTTGGAGGAATTTGGCAATATCAGGAATAGTTAGTCAAATGACTTTTGGAAAATGAGACATTGTTCTTGTGATTCAGCAGTGATTGGTTGTGCAAATTGACTTTATTGAGAAATTATGGGCAGAGTAGTTGAAAGAATCAGTGTCCTGTGCAAGAGGAATGGGAAAGAGCAAATGCAAAGGTCAAGAGAATGTGAGGACCACAGAGATATCCCCCTTGGTTAAAAGGGAGACTGAGTCTCATCATTCAGTTGCACTTAGGTTTGTTCAAAACTCTGTGGACTGCCGATGGCCATCTGACTTCATTGGTGATAATAGCCATTGTGGCTTCTTGTGCCTATTTTCTTTGCAGTTGGATTAGCTGCATTTCAGTCATGTATTTGTGAGTGGCTATAGAAGCATTTCAGCCTCTGGAGAAAACCCAAAAACTAACAGTAGAGAAAACAAGTATTAACTTGAGAGTTACCAGAGAGTCTTGGACAATAGCTCTTAGCCAGAGTCCTGCTACTGTTCGTATTAAGTAGGGAAGTAGTTCTTGTCCCAAACCTGGCTCAGTAGGGAAGAAAACTTTGATATCTACAGATTTACAGAAACTTTGTTTATCCTCTTGATTTGTCCCAAGAACTGAGACAGAAGAAAACCTTTAAAATCTCATTTTAACAATAAAAATTCTTAAGGCAACTCAGTGGGAAACTTACTTTTCTTAAAAGAAAGTTGTTGGTATATATGTCCTAACCCATGCACCGGGGATCAAACCTGCAACCTTTTCATGTATGGGATGATGCCGAGGCACATGACCTTGACTGCAGTTGAACCTGGGACTCTTCAGTCCACAGGACCGATGCTCCAACCATTGAGCAAAACTGGCTAGGACACCTTAAGATATTTTTATTTTTAGATCTCTTTTTGGTATAGAAATCCAGGAGGTGAGTGTATTATATCTTTTTAACTGGAAAACATGTTTACAAAAGTTGATTTCCTAGGGTTTCACTGCTGTTTGTGGTTATCAGTATCTTCCAGTCAATCAGCTTCAATATTGGTCTTATATTAGTGATGTAGCCAATAAACCAGGACTCTGAGCCGAAGGTCATATAGGGATGCCTATGATTTTATACTAGGAAAAAAACCACTCTGACATGTTGATGACATGCTTAGGGATACTGCAATAAGACCCTTCAAATTTAGTCATCATGACCCATGGAATAGCAGAGTGAAAGACAGAGGGTTAGATTCCCAGTTGCATGATCAGTTCACATGGAGATAATCAGTGTTTTCTGTTGGAGAGATCTGAAGGTTGTGAGATAACTGAGTTATCTCAGAAGGTTGGGTTAAGATAACTAATGTTCCCTGGATAGTTTTGCAAGGTTTAGCTTCAATGTATTATACACCCATTTTACTTTCTCTGAGGAGTTGAAGTAATAGAGACAGGAGTATGTCAGCACAAAATGTATTTTTAATTTTTTCAAAAAAAGTTTTCTTATAATACAAGTGGGTACATATTTCTCAATATTTCAATTGTCATTTAAGTTCATTTATGACAAGGAAAGACTTTTTCCAACCAGAAAATACATATAGAATTATAAAAAGAGTAGGGAGGTGTGTATCTGAATAAACCCAATTTAGTTACTCTAAAAGCCTGTAGGTTTAAGCTCCAATTAAGAGCCAACCTTTAAAGTTTTCCTAATACTGTGGGATTGAAAGGTGAGACCTGCACCAGGGACATCCATTTCAATCTTACTGAAAATTTCCCACCAAAGCATATTTATGATGGTTCTTAAATTTTTATTTCCATGGTGGTAAGGAAAGTAACATTTTTAAGAGACACCATGTTAGCATCTTAGGGTAAACTGAGCATTTGTCTTGTTGCCCCAGAAGACCATCTGGTTGTAGCAAAAAATATGATATTTTCCTGTGTGGTACTTGAGGATCAAGAGCTCAAGATTAGAGTTGACTCAAGACTCAATGCCAATAATCAAGAGTTAGTTTTGGCTTTGATGTTTGAACTTTGTGGATAGCCTAAATCTGTGTCAAAGGAGTGTATTTAGCATAATAATCCTCTAAAAATGTCCTTTGCTTCTTTAGTGTGCTGTATAGTGTGTGCCTCATGCAGAGGAAGCATCTAGTAGGATTTCATGTGGTACTATATTTAATAAGGGTATCAGCTGCAATTAATCGGCTGTGTTGCTTCCAAAGCATACCAAAATCATTATATACCTGTAAGAAATACCTGATGTCTGCATAGACATTTGCTCTCTGCACTCTAAATCATGGTCATAGTAAAAGCTACAGTTTGGCAAACCACTACAGATGTGGCCTCTGGAAGGCTAGATTCAAATAATTTAAATGGGTTGTACTTGCAAATCAGGCTTAAAACTCTCTTTGGTCAGCTTTCAAATAGAAGCCATCAAAAAGAAAATCTAAATCTGGGTTATATAAAGAGATTTCAAGGAGGTTAGAAGCCAAAGCATTTCTTGACAAGTACATGATTGTCCCAGGTGATCATCCACCAGGAGAGAAAAATGGTTGGTAAAGTTCAGAATCTTACAGCAATGGATGGAAACATGCATAAGGGAAAGAACAAGGATTAATAGGCGTTCAGCCTTGTAGCAGGAAAATGTCTGTTATAAGAGACTAAGAGATTATATGGAGATTTTAAGAATTCAATGGGCAGGAGTCTGTTAATTGGGAAGTTGCTGCAATTGTGCAGAAATAGGCGGGTAGGTTTTGCCATGAGGTCAATAAACAATGATCTCTAACTTTTATTGTCCTGTTGAGATAAAACATCAAATCTGATCATGATCTTTCATGTACAAGTAGGAAGAAAAGCTCATGGCAATGGGAAAGTTCAACAGGAAGGGGTTTTTAAAAAGAAGTATTTTGTGTTACAGAATACGATCTTTCATTGATTTCAGATTTAACTGATCGGCACAGGGCAAATAGTTGGTTGTGACAGTTTTTGTCAGATCAGATATAGGGCTAGCGGATTCAGAAAATTTAGAAATCCAATGTCAATAGTGCTTTTAACACTGAGCAATCCTCTAAGATAGCTTTTGGTAATTAGCCAGGAAAAGTCTAGAATAACATCCAAACTTTGAACAAAATGGAAAAAAAAACTGCAATAGATAATGTATATGGCAGAGGAAGGCTTAGACAATGGGTTCAGTGGTCCTTTTTAAAGTGAACATTAGGTTAAATTCAGCAAAGAGATTAGTTGAAATCTGTAAGGGTTTACTGTCCCTTATATGTCCCAGGCCCTTTTTTTTCCTTTGGCTCTAATGCTAATGTGGTCAGATTTAAATTCTGAGATTTTGGTAGGGAAGCATCAGATAGTAAATAATCAGTCCATGACATTATTAAATTATAGTCCGGGGATTTTTTCCCCTGGATGTTCCAGAAAGAGGCCTTCTGGTCCAAATTTAATAGGAGTACACTATTATGAACAATAGGCCTATTCTAAAAAGATTCAGCAGAGGGTACGTCATTTGAAGGCCTCAGAAACTCAGAGAGGCAGGAAGTGGCTGAGACAAATACAGAGTCTGAGGGTCATTTGAAAGTCCTACTTCTAAAACCCAAACCGGTTTTCTGTTCCAAGGACAAATGATGGAAAAGTAATAGGTTGATGGTAGAGAGGACAGACACAGCATCAGACAGTAATAGAACATTTTGTATTTGCCGTTGTACGGAAACATCTCCGTATTTTATTAAGGGAAATTGTGGGTTGATCAGAACAGCTAATTCCAAGGGGGGGGGGTCATTTTGTCAGACAAAGTTTGTCCTTTATCTACTTTGTCTTTCAAGGTAAGGGAGGATAATTGTTCTTTTAATGACAATTTCTTTATAATAACTACAGGTATATTTGACTATACCGACTTAGACATGTACTTGTGCATGAGTTTATCTGGCTTAAACAGAAGAGCTCTAAATTAGAGTTTAATATTTCCTTTTTACTAAATTAAAGTATCTTGAAAGGACTCAGGAATCTCTTGTCAGGATTAAGACTATCAACGAAGAAAGTAGATAGGCCTGTTGTAATCATTTCTCCCTGAATGAGAGTGAAATATTCTCTGAGGATGGAAATGAGATGGCCTGTATAATCTGAGAGCTACATTTCCCCCACATTACAGCATTGAATATTGATCAATCAATATTGACAACAAACATCTTAGTGTCAGATACTAAGAGGTCTTCTCCTACTTTTATACTCTTTTTATATTTACCTTTGGTCAAATTTTGAAGCATATGTTTGATGTCATTTTGGTTTTCAATCCAGCCTGTCTTTTCTAACCATTTTTTTTTTATGTCTTGTCTCTATACAATGATGAATTCATTTCAAGACTTTTTATAAACTTCTTTATTTTCCTGTAAACTTTAACTCTTTTTTATGAGAAGATTGTGACAATCGTGTGGAGGGAAGAAGTTTTGGGGATGGATTGCACAAGAGAAGGAGAATATTATAGTTCTTAAAAGGGGCCATGGCAAGGTACAAAAGAAACAAATGCAAAAGATTTTTAAAAATACGTATATTTTTAATTGATTTCAGAGAGTAAGAGAGACAGAGAGAGAAAACACACACACCCATCAATGATGACAGAGAATCACTGACTGGCTGCTGCTGTACCTCCCGCATGCCCTACACTGGGGATTGAGCTCTCATCCTGGGCATGTGCCCTGACTGAGAATCGAACCGTGACCTCCTGGTTCATGGGTTGATGCTCAACCACTGAACCACACTGGCTGGGCAGATTTTTGTATTTTTATTAGCCTTTTATAAGGAGTCTTTCGGGGAAGCAATTTTAGAATTTTCCTGTCTTTTAGAAGCCTCTTCATATCAAAATATAATATTGTGCATGGAATATTTAGTCTTTGAACTTTTTAAATGTAAGATGTGAAATTCCCCAAAGTGACCACTGAAATTCTAAAATGTCAGAAAAATCCTATAAGAGCTGTGGTGCCATAACTTTTGCACATGTATGATGCTGAACAATGAATGAGAGTTTTATTGAATGACTGCTGAGGGTATATATCCTGTGCCGTCTAGTTCTGAAAAACAGCAGGTTTAGAAGCAGCAGATACAGTCTCCTCCCAGTCACATGGAAAGCTGTAGAAGAGTATTACATAGAGCATCGCTAGGCATAAGCTTTATTAAGAATGCCATGGGCTGACAACAATCTAGAAAGATTGGTCTACCTTGGGGAAGAAAGGTAGACTTTAACCAGATGGGTCAGCTGAAATTCATCCAGTTTCTATAATCATTGTTCAAAAACAGTGCTCAGAAGAGGGACAGATTGTTCTTGTAATTTAGCAGCTGTTGTTTTGCAACTTGGGTTTAGCAAAAAAGGTGAAAGGTGGGTAAGAATATTTTGGGGACCTAAGCGTACCCAAGGGTTATGCTGGAAATTTTCAGTCTGTCGGGATATTTCACAAACAAAAAGTTCATAACATATCTCAGGGAGAAAATGATATGGATAATTTACAAAAAAATATATATACCACAAGGACAAATACCAAACTTCTCTTTTTTCTCTTTTTGTCTTTTTCTAAATACATGAAAAATTGATATCTGAAATATTTAAGATTGAGTTTGGTTATTTTGACTTAGATTATTATGAGACTATTTTATCATTTTTCCTTTGTTTCTATGCAATTTGAGGTTTCTTTATTATTAAATACACATTATTTTAAAAAATATATATTTATTTTATTGATTTCAGAGAGGAAGAGAGAAGGAGAGATAGAAACATCAATGATGAGAGAGAATAATCATTCGGCTGCCTCCTGCATGGCCCCTACTGGGAGTCGAGCCCGCAACCCAGGCATGTGCCTTTGACAAGAATCGAACTTGGGACCCTTCAGTCTGCAGGCCAACGCTCTATCCACTGAGCCAAACCGGCTAGGCCTATACATTACTCTTAAAGCAATAAATTTTTATTAAAATTATGTTGATAGATAAGATATTTTATTAAAATAATGATTTAATCAATAAATTAGGTTAAAAAATGATACCTAAATATATTATTTTGGTTTTATTTTTTCTTGTTAAATGTGTCACTTTCATGCATTTAAAATGTTATTTCTGTTTACATTTTGTGGCCTATAATTTCTGTATTCTTTTAATAAAATATTTTCAATTTTTGCTATTTATAATGGAAAGTTAGAATATTAGTTCTTCATAAAAAGGGAGTACATGAAAATATGCAGAGCTTCTAAAATGTGTGTACATGATACACAAGTTATAATTACACTGATGTATATATATAAAAGTCTAAGCGACCGGCTGACTGGTGGACCGGCTGACCGGTAGCTACGACGCACACTGACCCCCAGGGGGCAGATGCTCCACGCTGGATCAGAAACCACAGGCATGGAAACATGGAACAAACTGATGAATCTCAGAGGGAAGGGGAGAGTAGAGGGAGGAAGAGATTAACCAAAGATCTTATATGCATAATAGAGGCCCAGTGCACGGATCCCCTGGCCTGTGGGGTTTGGGCCAAACTGGCTCTCCAACATCTCCCGAGGAGTCCCAGATTGTGAGAGGGCTCAGGCCAGGCCAAGGGACCCCACCAGTGCGCGAACCAATGCACCGGGCCTCTAGTACCAGTATAATTCCATAATCCATTTCTGAGAGAAAGCAGCAGTAGGCTTTCCTTCAATGTCAATAGGAATTCCCCTTTGATGTTCACGGGTGTGGGGAATTTAAATATCTAAAAGTAATGTCATATTTACTCGTAGAGTCAGATTTCCCCTAGAGAATTCTGATTCAATCTTAAGAATGTATCTCATTACCTCTGCCTGTCTGTCTGTCTGTCTGGCTTGCTCTCACTCTCACTCATATGCTTTGTATTAAATGTCTAATAACAATAAATAACAAATGAGTGATTATTTATGGAAAGATATTTTTAAAATGTGCATGTCAATGTAGTCATTTCTGGAAGAGTAGGATTATTGGGATTATTGATTTTCAAAACTTTTCTTTTGATTGAATTTTATAATTGTATGTAAAAAGAAGATATTGTTTTGTAAAAGTAATAAAATAAACAAATAATAAATAAAATGAATGAGAAGGATTTGGATTTTTAAATAGGTTTTTTTCCCCTGAATACATGTAAAGCCAAATGTGCCTTCTCACCATCTTTGTAAAAAAATAGTTTACTCCAAATAATTTTCTTTGTTGAACATTCACTGCTCATCAATTCCTTTAATCATTCAAGGATTTCAGAACATTTAGAATAAAAAAGGTAATTCAACAAAACATTTAGCTGAAAATGAATTAAAAGCAAAGAAAATAAAAATAGTGTGAAATGTCCACAATTCTTTAAAATGAGCATAGTACTTGAAGATGAAGAGTTATAAAAATGCTGTTATAAACACACACACATACACACACACACAAAACATAAACAGATATACACATGCACTTAAAGAAAAATTTTCATAATTTTACCAAATTGCCCTGTTTATCAATTTGTATTTTTACTAAATTAAAAAAATTAAGCAAAAATACATATTGTAGCTTAATGAAACTTTTAACATGTAAAATTTTCTAGTAGCGCTAATTTCCTTCCAAGCACTTAAAATTTGATTAAGATTTAATGCCAGTCATCTCAGTTGCTATATGAGTGATTTAACATTAATTATCAGTAAGCTCAGAACTGAATAAATAATGTGCTAGTAACATTCTTATGCTATCACTTTTATAATAACTTTCTACAGTTAAAATTAAAGCAAGAAACAAACGGAGAAGGGAACTTCATAATAAAGAAATATCTGCACTTTGCTTTCATTTTATTGTCCTTTCATTTTTAGTAAGTTATCCAAACTCCTGTTCCCATCAAGTATGCAAAAGTATTAGATTCTCCATTTGTAGATTCTCAACTTACACAATAGGACACTTTACGATATCTCTGTTAATATGATTGAGATTATTAAGTTACCTCTTCTAGTTTTCCTTTCTGACTTAAAAAGTTTCATTTTCATGAACTCTATTTTTAACTAAATAATGTCAAAATTAAAAAAATGTTTTAATGAATGACTATGTAACGTTTTAGAAAAATGAAACAGTGATATAGATTACGTCATTTTTTTCTTCCATTAGAAAAGAGCCCTTTTATCTTTTAATAAGTGGGACAGAGACTACCCTAGATAATAAAAATCTGACTTAATAAGAAATGGCTGGGATGCTCCTTTCTCTAGAGAGCTGCAGATAGATGATCCCAATTGGCATCAGGGTACTTCACAGAATATTGTTTCTTAAAGAGGCTATCGATGTTATTAAAACTAAAGCGGGAAGTGGGATATGTCATAGTCTGTGTTGGTACCAACTTTCAGAAATGTGAACAATCCAAAACCTCGTTCGGATAAATTATTTTTAACGTATTTTTTTTTATCACTAATAGTCCTTAATGGAGCTTCACATATCTTCGCATACCTTATTATCACAAACATCTACTTCTGAGATAGCCAAAGGTGTCCCCCATGTGAAGCCAGGGACATGAACCAGAGAGACAAATTGGCTTTTGCAATATCACTTCACCCGGCAAAACAAGCAAACAAAAGCTAGACTTTGAGAGCAGGCTTTTTGCTTCTAACGCTAATAATCTTGAATAGAACTTACATGCCTCTCAGTATTCCTCTAATTATCTGAAAATGACCTAGATCCCTTTACTTCTTTTCATCTGGCCTGGTGTCATCCGGTGGCTGGCATCACCATCAGGAGAGAATTGAATAGTTTATTTTTTCTTTTTGAAAGCACTGCTTGTTAACCACTTATCCCTACTTAAGAATCTTAATTACAGTTATTTATATAAAACATCTATGCAAGTATACACAATCAAATAAGGCATTTAAAAGTATTCTCATGCACAAATTGATATGCCATTCACAAAAGCTCCTGTATTATCTTTTGAATAACTGAAATCTTTATAGTGGCATTTATAATGTTTGCCTAAATGGTTCTGCTTAGGTAGTAAAAATACCAACTATGAGTGGCTCATTTGTAGCTGAAAATATCCATCTACCCACCAGTCATTGCCCATTCTAGAAAAAAAGGCTAATTAATCACTTTTCATGTCAGGTTTCCCCGTGAGAATTGTTTTCCATTTCTACGAGTTTGTATTTATTTTATTTTAAATTAAATTTATTGGGGTGACATTGATGAATAAAATTACATAGGTTTCAAGTATACAATTCTTGAAATATCTTTATATATTGCATTGTGTATCCACTACCCAAAGTCAAATCTTCTGCCTCCATATATTTGACCCGTTTCCTTTTGATTCCCTCTGTTAACCACGGGACGATTGTCTGTGCCCATGAGATTTTATTTGTTTATTTTTCTTGTTTGTTCATACGTACCAGATATGGTACATATATATGATGTACTTCTACTCAACCATAAGAAAGGATGAAATACTGCCATTTGCAACAACCTGGATGGATCTTGAGAATATCATCGTAAAAGTGTTTTTAAAATGGTTTTTCATTCTCTACAACTGTACAGAACCATGTGGCCTTTTTGGGGATGGAGCATAGAACAAAGTTCTGGGGACCCCTTTTTATTTTTTCCAACAGCATCTGCAACTTTAATATATTTACACTGTAGAGTTCTGAATGAGGTTTTGTTGTAAAATTATGCCTTACACCATAGTCTGAAAAGGAAGACAAGGTGACGGCTCAAACTTTATATTAATTCCCCAAAACATGTGAATTCTGTTTCTTCCTCTTTTTATTATTTCTTTATACTGTGTCAGGTTGATTCAAAAATTGATATGGGTCCAATATTAAAATGTATTATTTGTTTTTATATTTTTCCATTTTTATTAAACTTTGTTTTTATTGTTTACACTATTCACTGATGCTCCTACTTTCTCCCCCTTTGTCCACCTCCACCCAGCCCTTGCCCCGCCTTCCCACTGGCCAGCTGTCCTCTTGTCTATGTGTTATGCATATATGTTCTTTGGCTAATCCTTTTCCCTTCTTTCATCCAGTCCCTGCCTCCCCACTTCCCTCTGATATCTGTCAGTCTGTTCCATGTATCTATGACTTTCTTTCTATTTTGTTTGTAAGTTTATTTTTAAAGGGAATATTTGACAACTATATTTAATTTTCACATAAACCCAACAGAAGTAAATTTAAAAATTATCTGCTTAAAGTTAAAGAATAAAAATATTAATATTGCCTTCTTCAAAATCATTCCCTTCCAATTTGCTAATGTGAAATTAAAGCTAACTAAATAATTTTAAAATAGTTTACAAAAAATTAATTGTGTGCATTATTTGCAAGGAAGTGGGCTGTTGTATACTAAGATCAATGGTCACAAGCTGGACATGTCCATATTAGACCCAGTTTTTTTAATGAAAGACACCATCATTTATTAAGATACAAAATCAGATTAAGAATATTTGAAGAATAATGTGATATGAGCTATTTTTTTATTAATGTCCATGAAGACAGGGAGTGTGTAGTATTCTTATTCACACAGCTGTGTGACTGGCAAGTTGTAAGCACGCAAAAGTGCCAGTTGAATAAATAAATGCATCTTTCTGAGTGGCTGAAACAAAACTTTAGCAGCAATTCGGCCAAAAGTATAGGGTAGAAAATGGACTTGGAAAGGCTATTTTTAGAAGTTTTTTGTAGTTGTCTGAGTGGAAATGATATCTGATGTATGAAAATGTCTGAGGGAAAAAAGAGAAGGATTTTAATAATATTTCCAGATATAATGCCAACTACATTTAGCAAGTGATCTTTGTGTGTTTAGTAGAGCCTGGCACTGAGTTGAGTGGGCTTCAAACAAACAAGTAAATAGGTCAACTACCGGCATACTTTGCTTTATTGTGCTTTGCTTTATTGCACTTTGTAGATACAGGTTGCGTTTCTGTTTTACAAATTGAAGGTTTGTGGCAAAGCTGCATCAAGCAAGATTATGGGCATCATTTTTCCAACAGGCTCAGATGATGGTTAGCGTTCTTAGTAATAAAGTGTTTATAATTAAGCTACGGACATTGTTTAGTTAGACACATCTATTGCATAGTTAACAGGCTATCAGAGAGTGTAAATATAACTCTTGTATGGACTGGAAAACAAAAATTTATATGACTTGCTTTATTTTAGTGGTCTGGAACTGAACCCACAATATCCCAAAGGTATACCTGTATTATTTGTGCAGTCGTGCATTACTTAACAATGGGGGTATATTCTGAGGAATGTGTCATTATGAGATGTGCAAACATCACAGAGTGCACTTACACAAACCTAGATGGTATAGTCTAAAAACCTAGATGGTACAGCCTACTATACACTTAGACTCTATGGTATAGCCTATTGTTCCTAGGCCACATATCTGTACAACATGATACTGTACTGAATACTATAGGCAATTATAACACAGTGGTAAGTACTTGTGTATCTACATATATCATAGAAAAGGTACCATAAAATTACAGGATAAAACAATTTAAATGGCACACCTGCGAGGGAGCGAACCACGCATGGAGGTCGCAGAACTGGAAGTTGCTCTGGGCGAGTCAGTGAGTGAGTGGGGAGTGAATGTGAAGGCTCACTGTAGACTTTACAAACGCTGTCCCAGGAGTCCTCCCGCTGCTTCCTTCCAAAAGGGTCCGAAATAGAACATCAAAGCTGTCCAGGCTGCTCCATGAACAGGGGTGTGGGCTAGGTTGACTAAAAATATTGAGGAGAATCTGGTATATACCACCATAATAGTGGTTGTCAGGGAGAATTAAAAGGTAGCTTGAGAATCAGTAGAAATAAGAAATCAAGATGGAGACATACAGGGACACAGTGGATCATCGTGGCAATGTGGTTTTGGCTTTTGTGTGTCAGAGAAGTGGTCAGATTAAGGAACTTCTTGGTATTCATGAAAAAAAATGTTTGACACAGAGAGGCTGTAGAACTGAGGTCTCAAAATTTTTATTTCAAAAATTTGTTTTCGATTCCTTTGACCTTATCTGGCCGAAGGGACTCTCTCTGGCATTGAATTGATGGAAGAAATAAAACTTGTCTATGCTTTACGTCATTAAACCTGAAAATATTTTAAAAGCACAGGGACAGGCTGGCTCTACACTACAACAGAAAGCTTTTATTACAGTGGCAGTGGCACTTAATACCTGTTAAGGCAGCTCTTCGGGACCTGTGTTCTTGTACAGGATCTTAGGTCCTCAACATGGAATTTATAGCAACATACTCTGAGGATCATCCAGCTACCAGTAGCCCTGGGAAGACTGCATTGCCCTCTGAATAGGCATGACTTGAGGACAAGCTCCTCTCTGTTGCAACAGGTCATAGCTGCCTGACTGGGATGCCATCTGTAAACCCATATTGAGGTACTAGAACTGAGAGGGAGTCTATTGCCAAGCTCCACAGATATTGCTCCCATCAGAGAAAAAAATTTACTCCTGAACCACATGTCCTTCCTCTTCTTACAGGAAATTCAGCTCCATTATAATCCTACGGGGACACTGTCATATGTGCTGTATGTGATTGACCAAAATGTCATTATGTGGTACATGACTGCACTGTGTTATGCTGGTTTGAGTTTGCTGGTAGATGGAGAAGGAATCAAATGAGGAAAGGCTTAAATGCCTTATGAGCAGAAAAGAGGAAATGAAAGCTAGATAAGTATAAGACAGCAAAAGCAGGGATTCTCATAGAAGCCAGTTGAGGAATTTCTCAAGTCAGTTATCCAACAGAAGGGAAGGAAATAATAAAATTGAAGAAAAAGTTATAAAATGCTTCAGGCCTCTTATAAATATGAAAGTAGATTTTTAATGTTATATTATACTAGAGGCCCAGTGCACAAAAATTTGTGCACTCAGGGGAGTCCCTCAGCCTGGCCTGTGCCCTCTCGCAGCCTGGGACCCCTCGGGGGATGTCCACTTGCCAGCGGAGAGCAGGCCTAACCTGCAGTCGGACAATCTTACCGCTGCTGAGGAGGCGGGAGAGGCTCCCACCATCACCGCTGTGCTGGCAGCCATTGGCCTGGCTTGTGGCTGAGCAGAGCTCCCCCATATGGGAGCTCACTGACCACCAGGGGCAGCTCCTGCATTGAGCATCTTCCCCCTGGTGGTCAGTGTGTGTCATAGTGACCAGTCATTCCCAGTCTTTCTGCTGTTAGGGTCAGTTTGCATATTACCCTTTTATTATATAGGATAGAAGCCTAGTGCACTGGTGGGGGCCAACTGGTTTGCCCTGAAGGGTGTCCCAGATCAGGGTGGGGGTCCCACTGGGGTGCATGGCCAGCCTGGGTCAGGGGCTGATGGCCATTTTCAGGCTGGCCAAGCCCCCCGGCGACCCAAGCTCCCAGCCTCTCCTTTTTTTCTTTGTTTATCAGCGCCTCCTTGGGCAGAGGCCAGGGCCAGCTGGAAGCAGGTATCTGGGATTTATTTATCTTCTATAATTGAAATTTTGTAGCCTTGAGCGGAGCCCAGGGCCGGCCAGGGCAGGTGGAAGCTTGGCTTCCTTCATTGCCAGGGGCAACCCAAGCCTCCTGCTAGCTCCAGCTCTGTGGCCGCCATCTTAGTTGGGTTAATTTGCATACTCACTCTGATTGGCTGGTGGGTGTGGCAGAGTGACAGTGTGATGGTTAATTTGCATGTTTCTTTTATTAGTGTTGATTTAGAATGGTTCTATGAAGATTGCTATAACGTGGGTGAAACAAATATCCTTAACATGGGTAAGGAGTGAAGTAGTTTTAAACAATGAAAACTGGTGAATTATATTATCAGTTTTTTTTAAAAAATATGTTTTTATTGATTTCAGAGAGGAAGGGAGAGGGAGAGAGCCATAGAAACATCAATGATGAGAGAGAATCATTGATTGTCTGCTTCCTGTTCACCTCCTACTGGGGATTGAGCCCACAACCCAGGCATGTACCCTTAACCACAATCAAACCCAAGACCCTTCAGTCTGCAGGCCGATACTCTATCCCAGGGGTTCTCAAACTACAGCCCACGGGCCACATGCAAATAAAAATATTGTATTTGTTCCCGTTTTGTTTTTTTACCTCAAAATAAGATATGTGCAGTGTGCATAGGAATTTGTTCATAGTTTTTTTTAAACTATAGTCCAGCCCTCCAACGGTCTGAGGGACAGTGAACTGGCCCCTTGTTTAAAAAGTTTGAGGACCCCTGCTCTATCCACTGAGCCAAACCATGTAGGGCCATGGTCGGCAAACTGCAGCTCGCAAGCCACAACCGGCTCTTTGGCCCCTTGAGTGTGGCTCTTCCTAAGCCTTAGGAGTACCCTAATTAAGTTAATAACAATGTACCTACCTATATAGTTTAAGTTTAAAAAATTTGGCTCTCAAAAGAAATTTCAATCGTTGTACTGTTGATATTTGGCTCTGTTGACTAATGAGTTTGCCGACCACTGAGCTAGGGATGAACTATCAGTTTTAATTATTAACTTAAAATTAAAACATGTATGGAACCTGAATACTTGACAATTATGCCCGTTTGTGCAATTTGGGGAAAAACATTACTTGAAAGATTGCCTATCTTCTGTGCCCATTCCGTCATCTCTTTAGTGTCTCTTATTGGCTCTTTTAACTATTTTACTCATCCAGAATAAGTTATAAATAAGTTATGATGTTTTCTCTGTTTTAACTCTGTGGGAATTATTCTGCATCGCAGTATTACTGTTCCTTTATCTCTTCATTCCCGGTAGCCTTTTTTCCCTACATAATCAATCAATCCAGATATTCCTCATTACATTTGGTTACTTTTAAGGAAAAGATTATATGCTTTTACGGAAAATTCTTCTCTACATCACTTTCCATTTGAATCACATCTTCATGTAATTATTTAATTGTTTTAAGCAGGGGAGGTCAAGCAGGAATGAGTAGGGCACTTTACTATCTGGAATCAAATGGTCCACTGAGGACACTGCCATCTAGTGGTTAGTCTCTTAAAACGATTCCTGAATATCTTCGAGGGCTGCCAAACTCTGGCAGATCTTTACCAGTGTACACCAATTTCTGTTTAAATGGCCAAGAGTATTATAGTTTTCGAGTGAATCAGCTTATCCCTCTTTAGGAATGTCAACATGCTAATGCTAAAAAGCGTAACAAAGTCCAATAAAATACATTTTATATAGGACAAAGCTAGTTATTTAAATACAGTGTAAATGAGTAGACTAAAGCCAGAATATGTATCTGAGTATGAAGACACGAATAGATTTCTACCATCTGTGTAATAACAATAACTGCTAATGTTTACTTAGTGTGTGCTGTTTATGAGACTCTGTTCTAAGTTTTTAATATCTATGAACTCATATAATTTTCTAGTCCCTTAGTAAGGTAGTTCTCTCTTTTTTTCCTCCTACCTTTCTTCCTCTTTTTCTCTTCCTCCCTCTCACGTACACCCCATATACTATATGTTTATATAGAATTATATTTAATCTATAATATCTATGTATATGTTATAAACAGAGGATATGATTAGAGTACTTCTTAAATATATATAATATATGTATATATAATACATTTAGGTATGTTTAGGTATGTTTATACTTACCTAGATTCAATTGTAAATTAAAAACAAATGGATCATTTCTTTTTATGACTGCTCTTAAGTTTCCCTTCTCAAAAATGATCATTCTTCCAATTTCTTGGCATTTTTATTCTGGATAAATTATTATATAGTCATATATGTATGTTTATATATAATATGCATATATGTGTGTGTGAGTGTGGATGCATGTTCATGTGCATAATATCTGAGAAAGCACAAACATATTTCCTTTTTTTATGTGCTGATCTTCAATTTTTATCTGTGTGATTTTGAGCTATATACCTAATAGTTCTATGCGTCTGTTTCCTTTCTGCAAAGAGAAACTAATTGTGTCACCTACCTCTGAGATTACTGGGAAAATTAAATAATAATGTTCATATAAAGTTATGTTTTCAGATTATGTCCTAGAATGTAAGTCCTTCAATTAACAGACACATTTTTGTAGTGATGTTTATTATTATTATTATCATTATCTTTACTATTATGATAATATAAAAAGAATTTCAAGTAATTTTATCATAATCCCTTTAAAGAAAGAAAAATATAGAACTGTCTATTTTATTAAGAAGGACTTTTACACATAGACTCACAGGACAGGCAGCCATTCCATATGTGAGATTCTTATAACTCAGGGTAGTTGTTAGCATGGAAACAGTGGGTCACACTAATATTTGAAAACCCTTATAAATATTTTCTTCAGTTATATAGAGTCAAAAACACATGTATCAGTGATAGAATGAAACTTTTTTCAAAAATTATTATGATATGTTTTAGATAACAAAATAATATTGATATTCTATTAGTGTCATTTTAAATAGTGTCATTTGTTTCTGATTATAGCTTTTTAAAATTCATTTTAAAAGGTAGGACAAGATTTTGAAGTTACTACAATGTCATCTCTTAAAATGTGTAGGGTGTTCATGGTAAATTACTGATTGTACCAAATCAGGAAATAATTTCCTGACAGTCCCTTTTACCACAGGTTAACTATCTCTAATTTTTATGAGGTGTTTTTATTTCTGGTGTCAGCGAATGTGTCACTGCACTTTCCCTAAAGTCTCAGCAGGGATGCCAGAGCCTGCCAAGAGGAAACATTAATTTCCGGGAATCAAATCAAGGTCTTCCTAAGGTTATCAAGAATTGCTAACAACCAGAAAACAGTGTAATGTCTATATGTATGTCCGTGCTTCTCATTTAAAATAGGTTTTAATTAAATCTTATTTAAGTCAGTGTTATTTAGACATCATGATAACCCTTATATAATTGACCAATCAAAAACAAGCTTCCAATTCCATAACTTAGCATTTCCTACTACACAATTTTCTAAAATGTGCAATTATTTTGCCATTTGGGCATAAAATAAGAACATTCGAAGCATGAAATGTCAACATACATCTGTGCAGTTAATTTTAAATGTTTAATAATATCCTCTGATATAGAAAAGGGAAAAAAAGTGTTTATTGTTTTCACAAAATGGAAAGTTGGACATAAAATTCATTAATTTCCCCGAGCGTTAGCTTTCCTTTCTGTGTCCTGTGCAGTGATATCACCTTAGAACAAGTATTAAAGTGACTCTGAAAAATAAGACACAAGATTTTGTTTTATTTATAAAAGCAAAATACAGTTTTAAAACTATAACTTATATTATTTTTACCATGCTAAAAGGCAGGACCTCCATGGTTACACATGTTTGTTTTACTAAAGAAAAATATTTTGTGGGTAATTAATACTCAACATGCTTTGGCTTCAATTGTGAAAATTATGAAACACTTATGGAAATTTATCTAGTTGGCATATTGACTTGTCTTACCTATTTGGGAATATTTTCAATATAAAAATTAATATAAAATAAAATGTTTCCTAATTAGAACTGATATATATTTATATTTATTATTAGATGCTATTTTCACATACTTTATATTAAACTGGAGGAAGATTTCCCCCTAATATTCACAAAGATAATGAAAGGCCATGCACAAAGCATATATTCTTTTTAAAAAATGTGTTTTTATTGATTTTTCTTTAGAGAAGAAGGGAGAGAGAGTGAGAGTAGAAACATCTATGAGAGAAAAAATCATCGATCAGCAGCCTCCTGCATGCCCCCCACCAGGGATCAAGCCCACAACTCAAGCATATGCTCTGACTAGGAATCGAACCGGTGACCTCTTGGTGCATGGATTGAGCCACTGAGCCACACCAGCCGGGCCTAAGCATATATTCTTTAGATGAAGTTGAGATAAATATCACACTTCGTTCCCACAGCTCCTGGAGAAATGATTCAGCACTGTGTTAAAAAAAATTGTCTCTCAAGTGGCCCTGGTTGATTATTAGGATTTTCCACTGAACACTCTGCAGAGTGTAAAGCATTTCATTTCCTCTCAAAAAATTCAAGGTGAAAAGGATAAAGTAAGATGTGTCTGCTCATACAGTTATGGCACTCTGACATATAGAAAGAAAACAAGTCAAAGCAGCATGTGGAAAATAAATACAGCTGAGATGTGTGTGTACATAACCTTTCCTCCTTTTATTCCTGATGACAGTATTTTATGGTCATTTAATTATCATGTTTCAAGTGATTGAAAATCATGAATATTAAAACTCTTTGGAAATAACTTTCAACAGTGCTTTTCCAGGTGATTTTGGGACAGTAAAGTTACTAGTAAGGGGATCTATGAGAAGGTAGCATACTTAGCTATAAATATTTGGCATTTTAATTCTATTCATCATCTGATCTATTCATTCAATGAGACCATTCCGAGATTATTTCTTCTGCAGGGAGTTTGATGGCACACAATAATGACATGAAGTTTAAGTCACTACAAAGAAGCTTCTTTTTCATCACTAATCTATAAACGCGGGTTATATAACAAAGACATTTGCATTACCCCATTGTGTTCCATATTTATCTGACGGGGTTGCTTTTCTATAACATTAGCAAGTGAGTGGTTAAACAAACCGAAGAGGAAAAAGAGACAGAAGAAAGAGTTGATGGAAATATCTCAAAGCCATGGTCCAAATAGCCTACTCCAAACCACATCCCTTAATATACTACCTTGTCTGTTAAGAGCTATTGGGCTTTTAGCTGTGATTTACCAATCAAAATGAGAATATCACATTTCTTGTAATACAACCTTACCTATCCCTGAAAAATAATAACCCGATTCTCGCTTTTTCTGAGAAAAAGTGATCTGAAATACCATGAGACAGTATGTACTCTAATTCAAAGGTGAGCAAGATTAAACTTCAAACCAACTGCTTTCAAAGAATTGTCAAATATTCTAAGACCCTTTTATCTCAATCATCTCTTGCTCTTTTCTCCTGTACCACTGTGTCTCCTAACTGCACATCCAAAATGACTGCACTCAGAGGCTTGTCCTAACACAGGGAGACTCGCTGTCAGGAGTGCCTTGCTAAAATGTAAATAGTGTCTTGGTTATCAGAGAAGAAATAATTGGTCAAGAATATGAAGTCTAGTCACTCTTCGGAAGGTTTCAACTTTGATTTACTGACTAGCTCACACAATGTACCCACTCTTCTCGGACCTGCAACTAGCAAGACCCTAAAATGCAACGCTAGGTGGGTAATGGTTTGACGTCATGTTGAGCAGTTTACTGGCAGCAGGATTCCTTTTAAGTATAAAAGGAAAAGGATCCTGTCGATTCGGTCCAAGGCAAAATGCCTCAAACACTGGTGTCAAATTCAGTAACAGCTTTCAAACTAAAAGCCTCAGACACACACACTTAAAAATGTAAAGCATTTAATTAATCTATATCTCACATTTTCAATGTGAAAAATTTTTAGCAAGTTAATTTACTCTTCCTCATAAGTATCTACTACGATGCTTGTCATAAGGAATTGTATCAAGTGACATATGGTATTTTTTAATTTCAATTTTACTTTAGGGTTTTTTTTTGTCTGTCATTGCTATCATTTAACACCTGATCTCTTTGGTGAAAAGATAATAACAATACTTATTTCTAAAAGTAAAATTATTTATAATTTTCGCTGCATCAAAAATCTCAGCTATGCACAATTGGTAACTGAGAATATTAGTCTGTTTATATCATTTCATCTCAAACAGAAATGGCCATTTGAATGTGAACCTAGTTCACAAGTATTACATATCCATTTTAATTTATATTATATATTATATTATATTAATTATATTAATTATATTATATTAATATGCCATAACTCTTCAAAGCCAAAGTACATAGCGATAAATACATAAAGATATGTGTTCTCAAAACCTCACACTCCCCTGGGAGAGAACAGCTATGCCCAAATAAAGCAATATGGGCTCTATAAAAGTTGTGTGAAGGGTGTTACTGAAGCAAGAAGAAGAATAGGCTGAAGTTCTCTTGATAGGAAGAACATGGAAAGCTCAGGGGCAAATATATTCATTTCGTGATAACGTATAAACATCATGCGTGCTTTGATTTCGAGGTGAGGGTGGTTTTCAGAGCCTACAGTATGTTCAAAGGTGAAGGCCTTGTGTGGTTTTGGTGAAGAGGAAGACATTGGTGTGACAGAACATAGTGATTTCATTTCAAATGGTTTAAGTTCTCTCTGCCTTACTTTCCCCAACTATACAAATTAGAATAATTCGTATGTACAGTAGCTCCCCCTATTGACAGCAAACACATTCCAAGACGCCCCAGTGATGCCTGAAACCCTATATATACTATGTTTAATTTCTATACATACATGCCTGTAATGAAGTTTAACTTATAAATTAGGCACAATAAGATATTAATAGTAACTATGAATAAAATAGAACAATGATGATAATGTGCTGTGATAAAAATTATGTAAATATCTCTCTCCCTTCAGTAATTTTTCAATCCAAATCTATTCCTGAATCTATAACCATCCCTCACTAGTAGTAAATGGCTTAGTGTCACTCATTTTAGGGGATCCCTTGCTGAATTGAAGTATTAGGCCCAGTGCTTTCTGGCACAACACATCACTGTCTATCAAAAATGTCAAGAGAACACATTTTCTGTTCATGTCTTACACCCACAAGTTTAATGCTTTTTCCATCTTAACTAGGCACTTACCACTCACTGTGGCCGTAATTTGTAGTTTGAGGTGCAAATCTAGCATAAAAGTCTTTTACTTTCTTCACAACGTCACTGACAGAAGATCCATACTTAGAGTCGATCTTAGCAACCTCAGCATACATTATATTTTCTTTCCTTCTTAAGTTGAGAACTTTCACCTTTTCACTTAAAGGGAGCACTTTACAGATTCTCTTTGGCCTATTCGAATTGCCAGCATCATTACTCTTGTCATTTGGGGCCATTATTAGGTAAAACAGGTTACTTGTACACAAACACTGTGACAACTAAGAAAGCTACTAACTTGATAGAATATATAGCATGGATACTTTGAAAAACAGATCATTCACGTCAGGGTGGAAAGAAGTGGGAGGGTACAAGGTTTCATTACCTTAATCAGAGGTATTACAGTGCACAATGTAAAATGTATGAATCATTTATTTCTGGGATTTTCCAGTACATATTTTCCAATTCTGGGTAACTGAAATACGGCAAGCAAAACCGCAGATGAGCGGGGAACCACTGTTCATAAAAGTAATGACATGGCTCAATGAATGGCAGCTACATTTATTACCAATATATAAGTGAGATAAATGATTTTCTCTGTAAAGAAAAATGCAAAGGAGATATAATCCTTAGGTTTAGTAAACTTAAAATTTTACTCTAGTCTTTTTGATTGCTTTCACATTTACACAGATTGACAAAAAAAGTTGTGATCCAAATTGCTAAATTGACTGAATCTGACTTAATTATTCACTTAGCCAGGCTAAAATTTAAACAGACTTCTTCCTGACTCTGGGCCATGACCTCCCTTTCATTAGAGCACTTACTTTAGAAAAGCTTTAACTGTAAATTATTTCACTGCCCCTTTTAGATGTAAACCTTTTTAAAGGTTTCTTGCCGGCTTTTGAACCCAGGAATGCCTTTGCCAAGGACCTGGATCCATCGCCTTTAAGCACAATCATCAATGAAGGGAACACCCCCAGCTCCCAGTTTTTGTAACAAGGTGGGAGTCTCACTTCTGCAGGTGGCTTAGAAGTTGAGGTGCTTCACTGGGCTGGATAACGTTAAGCTAAATCAGAAAGCAGGCCTAATTAAGCAGGTTTGTTCTATATATATAGAAGGCTAAGTTGACTCATGCATGTGTGATACACACAAAGCTCTCACTGGTGCCAATCCCTTGCATGTGTTTCCATCTGTCATTCTTTTTTTTTTTTTTAAATATATTTTATTGATTTTTTACAGAGAGGAAAGGAGAGAGATAGAGAGTTAGAAACATCGATGAGAGAGAAACATTGATCAGCTGCCTCCTGCACACCTCCTACTGGGGATGTGCCCGCAACCCAGGTACATGCCCTTGACCGGAATCGAACCTGGGACCTTTCAGTCCGCAAGCCGACGCTCTATCCACTGAGCCAAACCGGTTTCGGCCCATCTGTCATTCTTAATCGTGAATTTGGTTGACGCTTCTATTATAGAGAAAGGGCGAATAGAGATATTAAAATATTTCTTCTAATTAGTTTTCTTTCGATGTGCACAAATTCATGCACTGGGCCACTAGTTTACAAATAAAAAGGTACCTCAGAGATGTGCAGTAATACATCCAAGGCCAAAAAGTTAATTAGTAGGCAAAGTTAAAATTGGAAAATATTTTTCCTGTCTTATATGATTTTCTCTTTTTGATACAAGTTTAATATTATAGTGCAGTCTTAGAGGTATAAATAGTACAATGACTATTCTTCTTAAATGAATCAACCCCATGATTTAGAAAGCTCATAGACCATATATAGGCTGAGATACCTACCTTAAAAACAACTCATAATAAACTTTATGAAAGTCTGTGATAGACAATGTGTTTACAGTTGTCATTCACCCAGCAAGTAGTTACTAGGACTGGAGGCTGTATCTCCATGTTTAATACATGAACTTTCAGGCTGTCGAACCCGTGCATGTCAAAAATGCAGTTATACAAAGTATTATGCTTTTGGAATATACTGCATAACTCACCTTCACCTTCAGGCATCCTTTAGATGGATTCACAAAGCTGGAAGAAGAATTTGTTCATTCTAATAGTCAGCCAACCCATAACTAATGTGTATCAGGAGATGAAGTTAAGCAGAAAGAGATTATTCTCCTCTAGGCATAGCAGAATTGCTTTTTCCTTATTTCATCTACTGTTATGGGGCTTAGAGATGATGGCATAAGCTATGGTGTAAACCAGCAATCTTCTTTTATATTTATTTATTGATTAATTTTTAGAAAGAGGGGGAGAGAGAGAGAGAGAGAGAGAGAGAGAGAGAGAGATCAATTTGCTTTTTCACTTATCTATGCATGCATCGATTGATTCTTATATGTGCTCTGACCAGGGATCCAACCTGCAACCTTGGCATGTCGGGATGACACTCTAACTAATTGAGCTACCTGGCCAGGGCCATACACCAACGATTTTCACCATGGGGTGTGTCCATGGATTTTTAAAATATATGATACCTGACAATTTAGTCAAGGGCACTGACCTCTTTTCCCTTCGATTGTCAAATAAAAATGACAATGGCCAACACAACAATAGCCATCTGATGTGAATGCTCTATCTTGAACCATAAATATAAACGTCATGTAATAGAGTTGCATCTTATTGGTCATGTCTCAAAGCTGTGTTTGATTGTTTAATTCTTGGTACCAAAAATCCTTATAGACTAGCATAGGCATTTTTTTTAAGTCTGAAGCAAAAAGATGGGTAATTACTATTATTTTTTCTCTTTGTAAATCAATAAAAAAATATACCTATTTTTGTTAATTCAGCAAAAATATATTTTTTGGCGTGCCACAGAATTTTAGCAATTAGCTTATGTGTGCCATGAGACAAAAAAAGTTTGAACATAGGTAGTATAAACAGTCATAGAGAATATAATACGTATGCCCCTTTTCACAATATGAAGAACAAAGAAACATTTTCAAAACAAGGCAGTTGATGCTTATTTCTAATGTCAACATAGATTTTAGAGTTTACCAAAGCATTTGTTGTTTGGTTTAGCAAAATATTTCAGTACATTTGCTCTGGAGTTGTGCCTAGGTCTGATCTTGAGAAGTAAAAAATCCAAAAACAAAACCAATAATTTTGTGACTTTGGGAAGGTTCTTTAACTTCTTTATCATTCAGTTCTCTCTTCAGGAAAACTGGGCTGTTGATGTCTACTTCATAAGGTTGTTTTAGGTATTGAATCTGTTACCTGTGCAATTGCTCAAACATGCCAGACATATAGTAGATGTTCAGAAAATCTTAGTTTTTCTTATGAACATTTATAGAGTCTCTAACTCAAAGTTCAAGGTAATACAAAGTAAACCATAGCATTTATGCTCATGGCAGAGCTGTCATCACCCATTGTATTATACTCTGTACTCAAAACCAAAGCAATGTCAAAAGAAATGTAAAACTAGAAAATAAAAAAGACATTTATATGCTCAAAAACAAGATAAACATCTCCATGATCCAGAAATAAAACAGAAACCAGAGATCTGCAGTGGGGCCATGAGATTATGCAGAACACACTGCACTTGAGACATGGGATAGAGGACCCAGACTCCCTGCATTAGGCAATGACAAACAAAGGCCTCATGAATGTTGTTGAAAAATGACATGCCATCATTTGGCTTTGACTTTATCAGTAACAGTGAATACAAGATAATGTAGGACAAGCAGGGATGATTTCCAATGGCTACAAATATATAAGACTTTATTCTAGATTGGGAACTTGCCAGACAGAAAAATATAATACAGCTACCAAGAAGAAAATAAGAAAACACACATAAATAACAATAAAAGCAAAAAAGAACAATGAGTAATTCTTCCTACTCAAAATAAGTCTGCAAACCAAAATTACATAGCACATGAATGAATGAAATACTACATACATAACCTACAAAATCAACATGAGACAAATTCATTTCAAATGACTTTAATTTGTAAAAAACAACCTGACAAATATTTAAAATGAACATATTTAAGAAGTTCAAATTGATTGTTAAAATCATTAAAAATAAATGGTGAAACTAATATAAGTACATATGAAAGAAGAACAGATAGGAATGAAAAAAGTAAACAAATCAATGTTTAATAGAAAAAACTATTTTTATTTAGATTGCCTCTGAATTTAATTGAAGTTTAATATTTAGTAATTAACTCAAAATTTCACAAAGAGATAAAGATCAAGTGTATTAAGAAAACATAAGAGACACAAACTGGACAATGCCTGCATTTTTCAAATAAGAGTTTTAAAGACTGTAAGAAACATCAATGTTACAATGTTTAAAGAAATGATTACCAAGAGTTTAGCAGAATTTTTTTTAAAAAAAGAGGAATGAATTTCAAGTGCAGAATAACTATCAACACACTTAGTAGATAAGCAGAAAAGAAACACATAAAAGAAGAAAGTCCTAAGAACTACTTAAAGCAGACTATTTACAAGAGAACTGCAACTAGACTGAAGCAGATCTATGACTAGCAATAAGTTTCATGTATCTAATATTCAAATATTTGTCAAGTGTCTACAGTTTGCCAGATATTGGTATTCATGCCCTGGAGAAAGCTATAAACAAAATAGACAGAAAATCCTGCCCTCATGGAACGTATTACATTCTAGTTTGAGTACAAGGAAGTAATAGAATATATTAAAAAGTTCTAGGGCAAATAACTGTGAATTTAGTATTTTTTTTAAAAAGCCATTATAGAATGATAGAGAAAAATAAAGATATTTTCAGACATGTGAAAATGGTGAGAATGAATATTAAGAAAGATTGTCAAGTAAGAAATAAATAAAAAGAAGGAGAAAGAGCTGGTGGACAGGGACAATAGTGTGGTGAGTTTGGAGAGGGAAGGGTGTGGGCAGAGATAGAGGAGGGTATGGGGGGATAAATGGTGATGGGGAAAGACATAAAATCTGAATACAATAGTAAAAGACAAAAAAATCAAGAAACACAATCACTTCAAAAATATGGAAAAATTCATTAAAATACAATGCTTTTTCGTGATTTTATTAAGATAATTACATGGTATCAGTTATACCAGTATATGGTGGAAGAGGCTGAGATGCTAACCGGGAGACACTGAGGCAATCTAAAACTTAAAGAAAGCAGGAAGCTGTGATAATTGTTCTTAGAAAAACTTCAAAAGTATTAGATAAAGCAGTATGAGTATAATCTTTGCTGGGAAGGGTTTCTTAAAACACAAGCATGCGAACTGAATAAATCGGTGCATTTTGCTACATTACAATTAAAATTTGCTTTTCAACATGACAATGTTTTTTTGAAAATTCATTTAGAAGGAACATTTTCAATGCCTCTAACTTCTAATGAATTCTTCTCCAGAACATAAAAATATCCTAAAAATTATCAAGAGAAGATAAAGAACCTAAAATATAAAGGGCAAATAATATGAAAGGAAATCTAAAGGACCAATAAAATATAAAAACAAAATAGTACTACAATATATAATCAGGCTGCCCTCATCACGTTGGCATAAATTTAGAAACATGGAAACACAAGTATTGCTGAAAAAGCAGAGCAAAGGAAATGTTCATAAATTGCTGCTGGGATGTCAGAGCAAATCTTACGAGCAATTTAGCAATCCTAAGTGTCATGAAAAATGTATTGAGTTGAGTCTTAAGAAGATTATATAATTTGCCTAAGGTGCACAGTCAGGATGCAGAAAACATGATTTTGAATTGTTATCTTAAATTTTGTCTGCTATACTCTACAGAACTATGTGAAGAAACAATTTACGAATAGTTACTTTAAATGATAGTAAGTTCTAAAATGATTATTGTTTGAGTGGCTCAATAAATTTTGTTTACCAAGGTACGAGGTTCTGTAAGCGGAGGTAGAAGTCTGGTGAATAGAAGGTAGAAGGCCTGAATTGAGGCAGCTCTGTTCACAAGAAAATGCTCTGGTCTGAGATGGACAAGCATTTCTCTTTCTTCATAAATTTTTTTCAAATAGAGTTTCTTAGAAATTTTAAGTTCTTCTAGTCCAATTCCCGAGTGTATATTTTACATTCACATACTCTCTTATCAGATGTATGATCCCCTCAGTCAGTCCTTATGTGGAGTTCTGCTTCTTTACCCATTCTTCTCATGGCTGGAACTAGGCTTCTTAGAATTTCCATATTTCTGATGTCTGTCAGTTTATTTCTCCCCAAACTTGTCTCCCTTACATTCTTTTTTTTTTTTGTATTCCTAGACAGAAATATTTTCACCTTCACAAAGCCCTTGTTTTCAGTAGAAATACTTCTTTCCCAGCTAAGGATACTGACATACTCTAACAGACTAAGGATAAACATGTGAGCCTTAGTGCTCAGATAGTTCCTAGAACCACCTCAGGTTTTTTGTAGGTGATTTTTTCAGTGCATTACTTCTGCCTTCTACCACCATTATTCCAATGGAATTGCCATCAAATCAAAATTAAGCAGAAAAAAACTAACTCAGAAAACTCGAACAGGCCTATTTTCTATCAAAAAAACTAGATAACCTGTTTGTCACAAAGCACTTCCCCTATCATTAATTCACATTGACTTCAGTTCTGTAATGGTATTTGGGTTCCTAACTTTTATAGGTTGCACTAAAATGTGTCTCTAAAAATCTTGTCTTATATAAGGATAAGAACTGGGTCAAATGTATTTCTAAAGACTATTTTAGCTCTGAGATTCATATACTATATTTCACTTACTCATTTGTTGCTGCCACCTGTATTTTGCAGGGGTTTTAGAAAATATTAAGGACCTTCACCGTAGACTATACTCATTGCTTCAGCTACAGCACCAATTTTCAAGTCACCCATATAAATGGCATTAATCCATTTGTCTGGGAAATGTTATAGATTAATTTCTATAATAAAAAAAAATCTTTGCCCTGGCTGGTTTGGCTTGGTGGATAGAGTGTCGGCTTGCGGACTGAGGGGTCCTGGGTTCGATTTCAGTCGGGGGCACATGCCCGGGTTGCGGGCTCAATCCCCAGTGGGGGGCGTGCAGGAGGCAGCTGATCGATGATTCTCATCATTGATGTTTCTAGCTCTCTCTCCCTCTTTCTTCCTCTCTGAAATCAATAAAAATATATTTTAAAAAATCTTTAAAAATACTGATATTTAATATTAGATTGTTATATATCTGCATAAATTATAACATTTGTTTCAAAAAATTTGCAAAAACACAATATTTCTGTTTGTAAATATTTGCACATGTAGATAAAGTGAAACACATGCACAATTATGATCTATTGATTTGTAATTGTCATTAAGAAATGTGTAATTTTATTTTAGAAAATGAGCTAGGAGACAACTCGCTTTTAATACAAATGCTTTGTCAAAATTAAAAAGGTACAAGTAAGATTATTTATATTTAAATATTTCTCCCTGTTAAGCAAACTAATCCTTTAATGTTAAATGGTTCATGCTGAAGATAATGTGTTTTCAGGTTAAGAGTTGCCTTGTTGCATTTTTTTTTTTTTAGCTTCGAGTTAGAATATTCTGGTAAGATTAAAAGTATTATCTTGTCTTCATGTCATGAACGTGAAGGTAAGCTGAGCTCCTCTGATAGGAGATTGCTTCAGTGACAGCAGGGATGAGTTCCCTGTGGTGAGCATTTGGCTCTGACAGTCTTGAATGCTGTGGGTTCTGAGGATTCGTAGCAGGGTGGGAAGCAATGGGAGCAGATAGAACCAGCCAGCTGACAAGGAGCTCACTTTATGCAATTTGGTTTTCAGTAGAAAGATGAACTTAAGTCATTTTCCCCACACAAAATATAATTTCATCACATAATTAAAGAATATCTACTTTAGTCATTTAATTTATAATTAGTAAGATGGTTTTTGAAATTAGTAAAAAGAGGAACGCTACATCAGTAAAAAAGAGGAGTGATTAGACTATCTGGTGACTTAAAAAATAGATTCGATTAAATATACATCCCCAATACATAGTTTAAACATTCAAAATGGTGGCCATTTTAGTGAAAATAATTGGGTATCTGCTATATATTTTTTGTGATACTATATGTGGTACTTTTTGAATGTAATGTTGATTCATTATGGAGGATAAAATCTCAAGCTTTGGAATCAAACTGAATTAAGTTTAAGTTTTAGCTTTACCACTTAACTTCTCTAAGCCACACATTTCTTCATCTGAAGAAACATCAACATTGTTAATCCTGGCACATTGTGGTAGTGTCCGGTTTAATGGGAGGACACAGATTGAGCACCTAGCACAGTGAATGGAATTCAATATTTGGTGAGGTTAGACCACTAATTAGTCCAGCCAGATTCATGAACAAATATTTTAATCATTAGGCCATTTTACCTTTATATGTAAGATTAAAAGTATTAGTAAGTATGTTGCACTAAATAATTATTTAAGGTAATTTTTATTTGGTCTGGCCTATTAAGGAGTTTATTTAGGTTTAGCTGTAGCTTACTTTAAAAAAGTATAACCATGCCCTGACTGGTTTGGCTCAGTGGATAGAGCGTCGGCCTGCAGACTGAAAGGTCCCAGGTTCGATTCCAGTCAAGGGCATGTACCTGGGTTGCGGGCAGATCCCCAGTCGGAGGTGTGCAGGAGGTAGCTGATTGATGTTTCTAACTCTCTATCCCTCTCCCTTCCTATCTGTAAAAAAATCACTAAAATATATTTAAAAAATAAAAATAAACATAAAAAATAAAAAAGTATAACCAGTCTTGAACTTGTACGTGTACTTTCTCCTTTGAATTAATTTTATAGAATTTGGAATGTTTTTCCATTTAAATAACATTGTAAGTATATGTTTTTATTTTTCAAAACTATATCTCAAAGACCACTGTATTCAAGGCCTTACAACACTAACTAGTTCTGTTAATCTCAGTTTCGGTTTCTGTATAGATGTCATAGAAAAGACAGGGAAAGATGGGAAGGACTTTTGCTTCTCTTCCTCACCCCTCTTTTAGACCAACATCAACACTGGAAAACTTCATTTTCTACTCCTTCTCCTTTTGTCTTCTTCCTCATCTTGTTATTGTTATTAATATGACTTTAGTCTTTGACTTGTTTTCCTCTCCCATGTTAACTCCATTACACTTCTTATGGTACCTTTTGCCAAGTTGCCAATAAAGCAATACCCTGGCAGTAGCACTCTACTATACTAAAAAACCTACTGTATACTCCAGAGTGCTTCAGACTCCAATTTATGCTTCTCATGTCCCTCTCAGACCAAAAACATCATTTCCATTAGTCAGATCATGAATTTGAAAACTAGATGCCTGAAATTAATTCATGGTAAAAGCAGGAAGGATTTTAAACTCTTAAACCTTCCAGAGTTATTTCCCTTTAAAAAAAGAACTATTCAATCCCTTGACTCTCTAAATATTAATATTTCAGACATTCTAATATCACTGATGTGACTGTGTCCAAGGAGTCATAATAGAGTAATTTATTGGCATCAGAGCAGCAAAATGCAGCCCAGGTTCTTCGAACGTCTGTTCCTAGAGGGGCCTCCCTAAGCTCTTCCTGGTTTTCACAGATTTGTCTACTGTGCTTGGCATCGAAAGCAAAGATGCTGATAATCAGGGGCACAGGGATTCTTTTGAGAACAAACATTTTTAGGGCAGTCATTCAGGGAAAATAACTGCAGAGACCCAAAAGCAAGAGGTTGTGGGAGAACAAGAGGCAGATGGCTCTCATTTGCAGCCTGACTGGTAGTTTGAAGCATACTACTTACATGTATAAATAGAAGATTCTTCAGGGAATTAATGTTCTTTTATAGTCAGTTATTAATTCACTAATTCATTCAATATTTTTATTTTTTTTATTTTTTATCAAGGCCTTCATGTGCTGTGCACTGAGGCTGTAGCGTTGATTAAACAGGCAGTTTGACTTTCAGAGATCACAGAGTCTAACAGGGAAGACAGATAGCTAAACAGGTTTTATTTTAAATTAACATTTTTATTTTTATTTTTATTTATTTTTTTTTTATTTTTTTTTTATTGCTTAAAGTATTACAAAGGGTATTACATATGTATCCATTTTATCCCCCCGCCCTAGACAGTCCCCTAGCCTCCCCTATCACCCAGTGTCTTATGTCCATTGGTTATGCTTATATGCATGCATACAAGTCCTTTAGTTGATCTCTTACCCCACTACCTCCTGCCCCCCAACCCTCCCCGGCCTTCCCGCTGCAGTTTGACAATCTGTTTGAGGCAGCTCTGCCTCTGTATCTATTATTGTTCAAAAGTTTATAATGGTCTCTATTGTCCATGAATGAGTGAGATCATGTGGTATTTTTCCTTTATTGACTGGCTTATTTCACTTAGCATAATGCTCTCCAGTTCCATCCATGACGTTGCAAATGGTAAGAGTTCCTTCCTTTTTACAGCAGCATAGTATTCCATCGTGTAGATGTACCACAGTTTTCTAATCCATTCATCTACTGATGGGCACTTAGGCTGTTTCCAGATCTTAGCTATGGTGAATTGTGCTGCTATGAACATAGGGGTGCATATATCCTTTCTGATTGGTGTTTCTGGTTTCTTGGGATATATTCCTAGAAGTGGGATCACAGGGTCAAATGGGAGTTCCATTTTCAGTTTTTTAAGGAAACTCCATACTGTCTTCCATAGTGGCTGCACCAGTCTGCATTCCCACCAGCAGTGCACAAGTGTTCCTTTTTCTCCACAACCTCTCCAGCACTTGTCGTTTGTTGATTTGTTGATGATAGCCAGTCTGACAGGTGTGAGATGGTACCTCATTGCTGTTTTGATTTGCATCTCTCGGATGATTAGTGACTTTGAGCATGTTTTCATATGTCTCTTGGCTTTCTGAATGTCCTCTTTTGAAAGGTGTCTATTTAGGTCCTTTGCCCATTTTTTGATTGGATTGTTTATCTTCCTTTTGTTAAGTTGTATGAGTTCCCTATAAATTTTGGAGATTAGGCCCTTATCAGATATGTCATTGGCAAATATGTTTTCCCACACAGTGGGTTTTCTCGTTGTTTTGTTGATGGTTTCTTTTGCTGTGCAGAAGCTTTTTATTTTGATGTAGTCCCATTTGTTCATTTTTTCTTTAGTTTCAAGTGCCCTAGGAGCTGTATCAGTGAAGAAATTGCTTCGGCATATGTCTGAAATTTTCTTGCCTTTGGATTCTTCTAGAATTTTTATGGTATCCTGTCGTACATTTAAGTCCTTTATCCATTTTGAGTTTATTTTTGTATATGGTGTAAGTTGGTGGTCTAGTTTCATTTTCTTGCATATATCTGTCCAATTTTCCCAACACCATTTATTGAAGAGACTATCTTGGCTCCATTGTATGTTCTTGCCTCCTTTGTCAAATATTAATTGAGCATATTGGTTCGGGCCGATTTCTGGGCTCTCTATTCTATTCCATTGAACTATATGCCTATTCTTGTGCCAGTACCAGGCAGTTTTGAGAACAGTGGCTTTGTAATACAACTTGATATCTGGTATTGAGATCCCACCTACTTTGTTCTTTTTCAGGATTGCTGCAGCTATTCGGGGTCTTCTTTTATTCCAGATGAATTTTTGGAAAGTTCGTTCTAGATCTCTGAAGTATGCTGTTGGTATTTTAATGGGAAGTGCGTTGAATTTATAGATTGCTTTGGGTAGTATGGACATTTTAATGATGTTGATTCTACCAATCCATGAACACGGTATGTTCTTCCATCTGTTTATGTCTTCCTCTATGTCTTTTTTCAACGTCCTGTAGTTTTCTGAGTAGAGGTCTTTTACCTCTTTAGTTAAGTTTATTCCTAGGTAGCTTCATTTTTTTGGTGCAATGGTAAACGGGATTGTTTTTATAATCTCTCTTTCTGAAAGTTCACTATTGGTGTATAGAAATGCCTCAGATTTCTTGGGGTTAATTTTGTATCCTGCTACATTGCCAAATTCATGTATTAAGTCTAGTAGATTTTTGATGGAATCTCTAGGGTTTTGTATGTATAATATCATGTCATCTGCAAATAAGGACAGTTTTACTTCCTCTTTTCCAATTTGGATGCCTTTTATTTCTTCTTCTTGCCGAATTGCAATGGCTAACACTTCCAGTACTATGTTGAACAGGAGTGGTGAGAGGGGGCATCCCTGTCTTGTTCCTGTTCTTAGGGGAAATGGTGTTAGTTTTTGTCCGTTGAGTATGATGTTGGCTGTGGGCCTGTCATATATGGCTTTTATTATGTTGAGGTATGATCCTTCTACTCCCACATTGCTGAGAGTTTGTATCAAAAATGGGTGTTGAATTTTGTCAAATGCTTTTTCTGCATCAATTGATATGACCATGTGGTTTTTTTCTTTCAATTTGTTTATGTGATGTATCACGTTTATTGATTTGCGGGTATTGTACCATCCTTGCATCCCTGGGATAAATCCTACTTGGTCATGGTGTATGATCTTTCTGATGTACTGCTGGATCCAATTTGCTAAGATTTTGTTGAGGATTTTGGCATCTATGTTCATGAGGGATATTGGCCTGTAATTCTCTTTCATTGTGTTGTCTTTACCTGGTTTTGGTATTAGGGTGATGCTGGCTTCATAGAATGAGCTTGGAAGTGTTCCTTCCTCTTGAATTTTTTGTAGTAGTCTGAGGAGGATAGGTTTTAGTTCTTCCTTGAATGTTTGGTAAAACTCCCCTGTGAAGCCGTCTGGTCCTGGGCTTTTGTTTGATGGAAGCTTTTTGATGACTGCTTCAATTTCTTCCATACTTATTGGCCTGTTGAGGTTTTTAGATTCTTCCTGATTGAGTTTTGGAATGCTGTATTTTTCTAGGAATTTGTCCATTTCCTCCAGGTTGTCTAGTTTGTTGGAGTAGAGCTGTCCATAGTATTTTTTAACAATCATTTGTATTTCTGTGGGGTCTGTTGTTATTTCGCCTCTATCGTTTCTGATTTTATTTATTTGGGTCCTCTCTCTCTGCTTCTTGGTGAGTCTGGCTAGAGGTTTATCAATCTTGTTTATCCTTTCAAAGAACCAGCTCTTGGTTTCATTGATTTTCTGTATTGTTTTTTTGGTCTCTATGTCATTTATTTCTGCTCTAATCTTTATTATCTCCTTCCTTCTGCTCACTCTGGGGTTTTCTTGTTGCTCTCTTTCTAATTCTTTGAGTTGTAGAGTTAGATGATTTACTACCATTTTTTCTTGTTTTTTGAGATAGGCCTGTAGAGCTATAAACTTCCCTCTCAGGACTGCTTTCAATGTGTCCCATAGGTTCTGGATTGTTGTGTTTTCATTGTCATTAGTTTCCAGGATGTTTTTAATTTCTTCTTTGATCTCATTGGTAACCCAATCAATATTTAATAGCATGCTATTCAGCTTCCAGGTGTTTGAGTATTTTGGGTTGTTTTTATTGTAGTTTATTTCTAATATTATGCCATCGTGGTCTGCGAAGACGCTTTTTATGATTTCAATCTTCTTGAATTTGGGGATACTTTGCTTGTGACCCAGTATGTGGTCTATTTTTGAATATGTCCCATGAGCACCTGAGAAGAACGTATATTCTCTGGCTTTGGGGTGAAGTGTTCTGAAGATGTCTATTAAGTCCATCTGATCTAGTGAGTCATTTAGGATTGCTATATCTTTGCTGGTTGTTTGTCTATAGGACTTATCCAGTGCTGTCAATGGTGTATTAAAGTCCCCTACTATGATTGTATTGTTGTCGATCTCTCCTTTGATATTTTCCAGGAGTTTTTTTATGAATTTGGGTGCTCCTACATTGGGTGCATATATGTTTACCAGGGTTATATCTTCTTGTTGTATTGATCCCTTTAGTATTATGAAGTGGCCTTCCTTATCTCTTGTTAAGGCCTTCACTTTGAGGTCTATTTTGTCCGATATAAGTATTGCTACCCCAGCTTTCTTTTCCTTTCCATTTGCCTGAAAGATATTTTTCCATCCTTTCACTTTCAGTCTGTGTGAGTCCCTTCTAATGAGGTGGGTTTCTTGTAGACAGCAGATGTATGGGTCATGTTTTTTTATCCATTCAGCCACTCGATGTCTTTTGGTTGGAGCATTTAGTCTGTTTACGTTTAAAGTTATTATTGAAAGGTACTTGTTTGTAGCCATTTCTTTTTTTGTGTGGCTGTTTTCTTTCTGAGCTTTTTATTTCTTATTTTTATATCAGTCCCTTTAGCATTCCTTGCAATGCTGGCTTGGTGGTGACAAACTCCCTTAGCCTTTTTTTGTCTGTGAAGCTTCTTATTTCCCCTTCAAGTTTGAATGATAGCCTTGCTGGATAGAGTATTCTTGGGTTCAGTCCTTTGCTTTGCATCACTTTGTAAATTTCAGTCCATTCTTTTCTTGCCTGATGTGTTTCTGTTGAGAAGTCATTTGACAATCTAATGGGAGATCCCTTGTATGTAACTTTCCGTCTCTCTCTTGCAGCCTGTAAGATTCTCTCTTTGTCCTGAACATTTGCCATGGTGATTATGATGTGTCTTGGTGTGGGTCTTTTCGGGTTCACCTTGTTTGGGACTCTCTGGGCTTGTGTGACTTTTTTCTTCTCCACCTCAGGAAAGTTTTCTGATATTATTTCTTCGAGTAGGTTTTCTAATCCTTGTTCATCCTTCTGTTGTTCTGGTACTCCTATTATTTGTATGTTGTTTCGTTTCATGTTGTCCCAAAGCTCCCTTAGGCTCTCCTCCTGTCTTTTAATTTTTTTCTCCAATTGCAGTACATTTTGGGTGTGTTTTGCTTCCTTGTCTTCTAATTCACTTATTCGGTCCTCCGCTTCTCCTAGTCTACTGTTGATACTTTCAATGGAGTTTTTCATTGTAGCTATATCACTCTTCATTTCCTCTTGGGTCTTACTTAGGTTGTTGATTTTTTCATCTGTTTCTTCTAGCTTCTTCCATATGTTATCGATTTTTTCATCTGTTTCTTCTAGCTTCTTCCATATGTTATCGATTTTTTCTTCTGTTTCTTCTTGCTTCTTGAAGAGGTTGTCGATTTTTTCCTCAATCCGGTTTATGCACTCTAGGATCCTTATTCTGAATTCTTTATCTGTCATGTTGCATGCCTCTGTATTACTTAGCTGCTTTTCTGGAGAGTCCTCCTTCTCTTTCCTTTGGGGGTTTCTTTGTCTACCCATGTTTGATCTCACTGACATATCTAGACGTTGAGTTGTTCAGTGGTTGCTCCCTTGGTGGCAGTGACTCCTTGGTCTGTGGTTGCTCTTCGGGCGGTTGCGGTAGCAGCTGCTCTTCAGTTGTCAGCAGCTCCTCTGGTGGGTGCTGTTCACAGCTGTGGTGGCTCTTCTGGCTGGTGGGGCGAGGTTTCACGTACAGCTGCTGTTCCTCAGCAGAGGATGTGGTGCTCAGGAGGTTGCTGTTGCTTGGATCTGCTGCGTTGATTTAAAGGCACAAAATACAACACAACAAGGCACCACGTACCAGGCACTATACACAAATATATTTACGATATTAATAACCCCAATTAAAGGTGACCACCTGAATTAAGAGAATTAGGGGATAAGGAAGAAGGAAGAGAAAAAGATAAAAGAGAGAAAGGAAAAGAAAAGTAGGGACCAAAAAAAGGGAGTGCAAAAATGAAATTGGGAAAAAGGAAGGGGGAAAATAAAAGCGAGAAAAGAAAAGAAAAGAAAAAAAAAAGAGCGAAAAGAGAGAATGAAGTGGAAGAGGGGAAGAGACTTTTTATATGAGGAGAATACTCCTATAGAACAGCCATTAATCCCAACAAATTCCAGCAACAGCTCCCTGGATATGAATGCAAACTAGAAACAACCAATAATATAACGATGAAAATAGAATGGTGAACACTAATCCCAAAATAAAATAAAGAAAAAATAAAATGGCACTTTAAAAAATGGTAAACTGGTAGCAGTAATAATACTGGTTAAAAATAAGAAGGTAGTAATTAAAAGGGTAAAATCAGGTGATGGAAAAAGAAGAAAAAAAAAAAGAACAGAAAAAAAAATTTAAAAAAAAATTGGTTTCTTAGTTAAAAAGTGAAAAAAGAAAAAAAAAATTGCAGTAGTGAATGTCCTTCGTTTCTTCTATTCTTCAGTGTGGCTTGCCTTAGACCTTCCAGGTATTCAGGAGAGTGTTGAGATTCCCTGCGATATACTGTTCCTCTGTGTTGTAAACCACAGTCCTTATTTTAAAGCATGCCGCATTTATTTCCCAGACTGCCTTATTTTGTGTTTAGCAAAGAGTCAGTTTGTGGGTCAGCCTCTGGGTGGCAGTGTTCTGGGGTTGGCCTCTGAGGCTATAGGGCCTCTCTGTCCAGTGGAAGTTCACTGCCCAGAGCTGACTGCGTAATAGTTAGTTACCAGCGCTATGTTGTTGCTGGGATTGAAAATCCCCCTATAGGCCAGACCCTGTTAACTCCCAGGGACTGATCAGGTTATCTTAATCCTTGATCTCGTTCAGGGTGGAATCTGGGTGTGGCTGTGCTCCTTGCCTGGGGGCTGGGGGGAGGAGACTCCCTCTCAGGAGCGGGTGGCTGCCCCAGTCCTGGCCTCAGGGGTGTCTCAGCACTCAATTCACTACCACCTCTCCCGGCTCCCCCTCTTTCCCCAGTCTCTCCCCAGATTCCACTCCTCAGCACACTCTCCCTCTCTTCAGCACAGGTGAGTGTCTGTATCCGAAATGTCCCATGAACAGGATTCAGTGAAAACAAACAAACAAATGCCGGCCGCGGAAACGGGGAAGGCTTGGTTTCTGTAAGCTTCTTCTCTTACCGGGACTGCATGGTCAGGTCAGCTCTTCAGGCTGCCCCCTTTAGGCTCAGTACTCCGTGATCACAGAACCCAGCTCTCAATTTCCCTGGCGGCGCCAGGAATCCCGCGGTTCTCCTTTCCCCTGTCAGGGGCTGTGCCTGTCCCAAGGGACGCGGCTGTCTGCCACGCGGTCTCCCTCAGACTCTCTGGGCTCAGAGGTCAGGCAAACTTTCCTGCCCAAATCCCTGGTTTTTTTTTACCTTTCCAGGGGAGTTCTGCTCTTCCCGGCTGCAAACCCTCTCACCAGCTGAGCAATTTCGCCAATTCGGTGTGAGTGTTACTAGCTTCAGCTTCCATTTGCTCCGGGACACGACCTGGGACACGTCTGCCTATATCGCCGCCATCTTGGTTCTCAACATTTTTATTTTAAATAGTTGTGAATTTATAGGAAAAATACAACCACAGCACAGAGAGTGTCTATAATTCCGTAACCTATTTTTCTTATTATTAATATCTTACATTAGTATAGTACATTTGTCACAAGCAATGAACCAATATTGTTAATAAAAAACATATATATTTTTATTAACAAAGGTCCATAATTTATTCAAATTCCCTTAGGTATTACCTAAAACCTTATTTATGTGCTAGGATTCCATCAAGTATTACATTTATTGTCATGTCCAGAGTTTCTTGGACTTCCCTTGTTTTAGATGCCCTTGACAGTTTTGAAGGGTAATAGATATTTTGTAGGAACCCCTTTGTTGGAATTTGTTGTATGTATTTTATTTTCTAATTATTCAGAGAATTTTTCCAGCGTTTTGGAAACAAAACCACAGAGGTAAAGTGCCGTTTTTGTCACTTCATTTGAAGGGAACACACTATCAATGAGTTATCACTTCTGATGTTCACCTTGATCCCGTGGCAAGAGATAGTGTTTGTCAGATTTTTCTAATGTAAAGTTAATCTTTTTCACCAGTCCATACTGCACTCTTTAGAGTATAGTTAAAAAAACTGGTACTAAACAGGTTTTTAACTATAAAGTGGGAAGAATGCTAATAAGAAGGTACAGGGAGTTGTGAGAATGTGTAGGTAAATAACCAATGGCAACAGGAAACGACCCCTGTAAGAAAGTATTCTTAACTGATATTTATGGATGGAAATTAATTAGTCAGCAGATGTATGAGATAGTTGGGAGCAGAATAGGTATGCAATTAGATCTGGCATTTTTATATTTCCTATTCCTTTTGTATAGGTTAATGATCTCTGTAATGTATACACATTTTAATATCTAATGTAAACTTCAGTTTAACTATCTGAATAGATTTTAATTCAAATAATTTGTACACTGGATTTTCTATTTAAATTGAATATTGTACCCTATGGATGATGATAAACTTATGAAATGTATGTAGACTTGGTTTATAGATTATATCTCATTTCATAGCAAAATGCACTTTTCAAAATTTTACTTACTATAGCCTTTGGAAAGTCAAGTCAATCAAGTTAATATAAGCTGTTGGCATGTGTTTCTACTAAGTTCTATATATCCTTCATAATCTTTTAAAGGCAGGTGTTAACGCTGATGTTTTGAAAGAAAGGCTGATAATTACTTGTAAGAAAAAATGATTGATGCTGTATAAACGGACTGGGTGATAGAGGTAGGGGTGGCCTAAATCCATTGTCCTTATTTATTTTTAATTAAATTTATTGGGGTAAAATTGGTTAATAAGATTATATATGTTTTAACTGTGCATTTCTATGATACATAATCTTTATATTGCATATGAAGTGGGCTCAAGTGATCCCACCATCCAAAGTCAAATTATCTTCTGTCACCATTTATTTGGCCCCATTTATCTTCTTCTATGCATTGGTTTACCCCCCACTGCCTTCCTTATGCTAACCACTATTTTATTTTCTGTGTCTATGAGTTTTATTTCTTGGTTTTTCTTGTTTGTTCATTTGTTGCTTTCAGTTTCATATCAGTTTCAATCAGTTAAATCATATTATTCTTAACTTAACCCAACTCCTGAATGTCATGGATACAATACACAAAAGAGAAATGAGTAATTGCCAAAATTTGCAACTGTTCTATCATTCAGCAGAAAATATTAAGACCCTACTATGGAAGAGGCAATATTATTTATTATAATTAATATAATGAGCATACTTCACATAGCCCAAGCAACTTTAAGGTTCTAAATACAAACATACTCAAGGATTTGTTTTTCACATTTTACTACTTAACTATGTAGATATAAGTCAATAAGGCTAACCAAGATTGCTTCTCATATACCTTAAAAGGCTACATTCCTTGAGAACATAAGGGTTTGGGCAGAACAGAAATTATAATGGCACATAACAAGTTTTCTTAAAATAACATCCTCTAAAACCAGTGTCAGGATTAATAGGGCTGATATGGGGTGTGGAAGATAGAAGCAAGAGCTAGAATTCACAATAGGCATCTACACTAATAAAAGAGAAAAATGGTAATTGGCATACGGCGCTACGCTTTTCATTGGCTAATCAGGGCTATATGCAAATTAACTGCCAACAAAGATGGCGACTAATTTGCATATGTAGGAACAATGGAGGGAGGCAAAAGGGAAAGCAGGAAGAAAGCCCCCTGCCACTGACAGTGATTGGAAACCCAGGGGGGAGCTAAGAGGTGGGGGGCAGAGCAAAGGCAGCCCTGGGGCCGCCTTTGCCCTGCCCCCCAGCCATGATAGGAGAATCAGGCGCCTTTGCCGCCCTGGCCAGTGATAGCAGGAAGTAGGGGTGGAGCCAGCGATGGGAGCTGGGCACGGTCGAAGCTGGCAGTCCCGGGAGCTAGGGGTCCCTTGTCTGGGCCTAAAGTGGAGCCCACGATCGTGGGGCCGCTGCAACTGCGGGTCCCCGCTGCCTTGGCCGGATGCCTCGGCCAGAGGCGTTAGGCCTAGGCAGGGGCGGAGCCTGCAACCGCGGGGAGCTGGGGGTCCCCTGCCCAGGCCTGACACCTCTGCCGGAGGCCTCAGGCCTGGTCAAGGGGCTAATCCAGTGATTGGTGATCGGAGGGTGATGAGGGTCAACTCCTCTGGCCGAGGCATCAGGCCTGGGCGGGGGGCTGGGAGTCCCCTGCCCAGGCCTGATGCCTGGGCCAGAGGCATCAGGCCTGGGTGGGGGGCGGAGCCGGGGATTGGAGGGATATGATGGTCCCCTTGCCCAGGCCTGAAGCCTGGGTCAGAGGCATCAGGCTTGGGCGGGGGGTGGATCAAGTGATCAGAGGGAGATGGGGGTCCCCTGCCCAGGCATGATTCCTGGGCCAAAGGCCTCAGGCCTGGGCGGGGGTCAGATCCAGTGATCGGGGGGAGATGGGGGTCCCCTGTCCAAGCCTGACACCTCTGGCAGAGGCGTCAGGCCTGGGCAAGGGGCCAATTAGGCGATCGGAGGGTGATGGGGGTCTATGACTCTGGCCGAGGCATCAGGTCTGGGCAAGGGGCAGAGCCAGCAATCGGAGGGGTCTGGGGGTCCCCTGCCCAGGCCTGACACCTCTGTCAGAGGAGTCAGGCCTGGGCAAGGGGCCGATCCTGCGATTGGAGGGTGATGGGGGTCAACGCCTGAGGGCTCCCAGTATGTGAGAGGGGGCAGGCTGGGCTGAGGGACACTCCCTCCCCCCCCCCCCACACCCAGTGCACGAATTTTGTGCACCGGGCCCCTAGTAAAGAATAAGAATTTCTGAGGGGTAGGGCTGAGAAATTGGCATTTTGAACAAGTTCTCCAGGAGATGACTAAAGCACTAAATCTTGAGACCCCCTAGGACTGGCTCCCAAGATATATGTAACAGCAAGAAAAAGAAAGAGAAAACCGACAAGAGAGTAGAAAAAGAGAAAAAAGGGGAAATAATATATCTAATTAATTACTAATAGGCACACTCAGAGCTCCCAAATATTTAAGAAGTAGTCAGAAAAGTACTTCTTATAAAATAGTAAATGAGTTTATGAATCCTAAAGTTCTACAAATACATATTGAATATGATTTTTGGTTTGTTTTTATTTAATTTATTGGGATGACATTGGCTAATAAAATTATATAGGTTTCAGGTTTGCAATTCTATAGTATGCCATCTGCGTATTGTATTGTGTGCTCACCACCCCATGTCAAGTCTTCTTCCATCACCATTTATCCCCCCTTACCCTCTCCTACGTCCCCCTACTCCTTTTTTCCCTCTGGTAATCCATATGGTGGTCTTACCTTTTGTGACAGCAAAGATGGACCTGGAGAGCATTACGCTAAGTGAAAGAAGCCAATCAGAGAAAGACAAGTATCATATGATTTTACTTATCTGTGGAATTTAATGAAAAATAAATAATCTAGCAAACAAAATAGAAACAAACTCATAGATACAGAGAACAGACTGACAGCTGTCAGAATGGAGGGGTTTAGGGCGAAAAAGTTGAAGGGATTAAGCAAAGAAAAAAGTTTTAGACACAGTCATGGCTATTTTTTTTTAATATCTTTTTATTGATTTTTTTTTTACAGAGAGGAAAGGAGAGAGAGAGAGAGAGTCAGAAACATCAATGAGAGAGAAACATCGATCAGCTGCCTCCTGCACATCTCCTACTGGGGATGTGCCCGCAACCCAGGTACATGCCCATGACTGGAATCGAACCCGGGACATTTCAGTCCGCAGGCCGACGCTCTATTCAGTGAGCCAAACCAGCTGCGGCTGGCTATTTTTTTTAATCAGAAGAATGGAAATATATAAGTTCATTGGGCAAGGGCATAGGTATGCTGTGAGAAATGATGAGGAAACAAAGGATACTGAAATATTAATAAAAATTGCAATTTTATTTTGTCTCTGCAAAAGTTAGTAGAAAAGTAACTATGTACAATTCATTATAGAAACAAAAAGTAAAGCTTCAAAATGCTTTTGTAAATGTCAAATCCTGAGCAAGCACAGCTAATGTGTAATTGTTCAAGGAAACGTTCGTATGTTCTCACACTTCATCTTCTTGATACTCAGGTCTCCACCTCTAGCAGTCTTTTTCCTCAATCTCATGTCTTTTTTAAAATTCAGACTTTAGTGAGCAAGCTGGTTAAGTCTTTTTAAACTCCACATGCCTGTTTGTTCTCATAGATTAGCCTGTTGTCCTGACCCTCATTTAGCTTCCCCCTTGTACTTTCTCCCTTCAGATAGGATCTGACCCATGGTATCTTGTCTGCCTTCCAAATGATTTGCGCTCTTGCCCCTTGCCTGGAGGCTCGGCTTCAGCTGTTTCTGGAGGCCTATCGTTAACCTTTGTCAGAAGCATTTACGGGGATTTGGTTCTGAATCAATTCTACGCTGCTCTAGTCTGATGTCTCATTCTTTCAACAAGCAATCATTGAGCATTAACTGTGGCAGATTCCAAGCTCAGCACTAGAAATGAAGACATCTAATTACCAGCTGTACCTGGAAGAAGAATTAAACTTTGATAAATTCCACATTCCTCTCCAGAAAAAGATATAATAATGCGGCATTGTAGGTTTTAGTGAGAATTACATAAAATAGTAAATGTAAAGTGAAAGGCTCAGTAGGTGATGCTAATGGAAGACTAAGAAGCAGTATAAAATATTAACTTCTATAAAATGTTTAAAATTTTCTATTCTACTGAATGTCTTTCTATGACCAATTTATGACATAATTCCTGTTTCCTGTCTTTACAACTCATTCAGAGCCACAGTCTCTCTGAGATTTAAGCCTATCTTAACCACTTAATCTTATTAGGATCCCTAGTCAAATCTCAGATTATATTTGGATGACCAGAACTATAATAATTTTAATCAATGTATCCCACAAATAATCTGTTTTATTTTATTAGGGATAATAAAAATGAAGTGATTGTTACATTATATGAGGAAGGATATGAATAAAATGATTGATAACATTGATTTTGGCTACACAGAGCAGTATAAATAATTTTTCTAAATTTAATTATACATAGGTATTCTAATGAGGAACAGCTCATTGTGTAATGTCTTAACTTTTATTTAATAAGCAATGGTTTATAATGATTCAAGGGCAACCTTAGATAATCTAGAGAGCAAAAATGTCTTTTATTATTGTAATAAGTATGATTCTTGGACTTATAAATGTTCACTAATTCTGTATTCCATTTAGTGAAGCTCTTAAATTGTAGTGCGCCAATAAGGAAATAATATAATCATTTTTATCCAGAGTGCCATATATTGGCATTGTTGCCTCAAGTTAAACCAATCTAAATATGCTGCTTTGCATAACTAACTTCAAATTTTTAAAAAGTATACAAAATATTAAGTATTATTTTGGTTTTTAAGAATTGGTTGTTCCAGTTTTGTTTTAGAAGAAGATGAAGAAGAACAGCTATAATAAGGATAAGTAAAAAGAAAATCATAAAATAAAGGCAAGGCATAATATATAGAGCAGTGATTCTCAACCTTGGCTGCACATCAGAATCACCTGGGAATCTTTTTAAAATCCTGATTTCTGGGCCTCATCCTCTGGAAATTCTGTTTCTTTGCTATGGTGTGGGGCCACAACATTAGTAACAAAGAAACAGAATTTCCGGAGATTGAGGCCCAGAAATCAGAATTTTAAAAAGATTTCCAGGTGATTCTAATGTGTAGCCAAGGTTGAGAACCACTGATTCATATAGAGAAAGCTGCCAAGCTGTAGATTTCTGCAACCATGAAGAAGGAACCTTATTTGTGTTCACAAGTCACAAATAAAATTGCAAGTGGAAAGGCACAGAGGAGTCAGTGATAGACAAGCATTTTTTGGCATAGTAATTTGAGAGGATAAATGAAAATTTTCACCAAAACTCTGACAGTCTTTATTATTATTTAGCTTTTATCATTAATTAGTGATAAAAACTTAGGGAAATGCCCAGCCTGGTTTATCTTTGTCCTTACGTGTACAGTTATGATACAATTTATTCGCTAACCAATTTCATCCTATTACAACAGCGGTTCTCAACCTGTGTGTCACGACCCCTTTGGGGGTCGAACGACCCTTTCGCAAGGGGCACCTAAGACCATCGGAAAACACATATATAATTACATATTGTTTTTGTGATTAATCACTATGCTTTAATTATGTTCATTTGAAACAATGAAATTGGGGGTCACCACAACATGAGGAACTGTATTAAAGGGTTGCGGCATTAGGAATGTTGAGAACGACTGTATTAGAATAAAAGAATGAAAGAGAAACACTTTGAAAATCTTAAGGCATTATAAAACTATAGGAGATTATTGTCAGATCAAAACATAATTTACAAGGAAATAATGTGGAGAGTATAATAATTGGCCAATTATGCAACAGCTTCCAAACAATTTGTGTCTATGGTAAGCCACAACAAATTATTTTCTAATAACAGGCATATCTTGGAGTACAGATACATTTTTTTTTCATTTTTTGTATATTTATTTACCTAAATTTATTATCATTAGGGACTATTCTCAAAAGTATTGATGGGTACCACTATTAACGTCCATGTATTTTAATTTTATGTACTTTGAGGAGAAATAAACTATCATCAGCTTCAAGCTTCAACAACATAACTTGTAATAACATCTCAGACAGATATCAAAATTTTGCTTTCTCTTTTATTGCTCCATGGGGGTTTCTTTGAGAAATCAAGCAGTTATATCACTTAATAAGTCAGCAATTTGTAAACATGGCTGAGCATGCTTTGGTTTTAATGTTTTTAAGCGGAAATAGTTGTGTATGTTTATCATTTCAGTAAGTATTACTTTTTCCACTGAGATCTCATTTATTCATCGGAATTAGGGTTTGGAACTTTTCACAGGCTGTCAATGCTTAAAACAAATAAATCTAATCAAGAAACATCTTCATAGTACCACGTCTTTCTTATCGACCTGATTCTGCAAAAAATCTCAGTCTTCCTGGCTTGAAAAAAAAGTGTTCATAAGGGTCTTTTTTGACTGATATTTAATGACTTTGCTTATATTTTAACTGACTAATAAGTAAACTTTTAAGCATTTTCACTTGTTGATAATTTATTTTTTAATTATTTAATAAGAAATTGAAAATAAAACTTTTGTTGAGCATAATACAATATTGAACATACCTAAACAAATGTTCTTATTTTAATTTGAAAAGGCTTATTCACATCTATTTGTCTAATTTCTTGAACCAATAACTTGGACCCACATTCTGGGAGAGGATTTGTTTCCGATGATTAAAAATATGAAATGAAGAACAATTCAATAATCTTTTCTTGATTTTCTAAGACAGACAGACAATCACAATATGGGAGTGGTGAGCAAACAATAGTATAAAAAATAAAAGGCAAAAATATTCAGATTTCAGTATCTTAGATTTTGAAACCATGTAAAATGTAAAAGTATGGTGAATTTCATCAACCTACATATAAATATAATAATTTTGTGATCATTATATTAGGTGCTCCCTCTTTAAATCAATACATGACATAGATATATAATACATATGTTTAATGTGTACATTTTGACAAGTAACAATTTATATATGAGCTACAGTTTTATGGTGAAATAATAGACTACATATTTACTACATCTAATAGTGGATATCTCTGATAGGAAGGTTTTCATTTATCTTATTAAAGGAAGGAAAACAGAGAAGAGGCTACTGAAGGCTACTCTATGTTACCAGATGTCAGTGAAGAGAGAGGATTCCTATCTACACAGATAGAATGAAAATAAGCTTATACTGTAATGAATTACAGTGATTAAATTGATGCCCATGCATGGTAGTCCGAGTGAAAGCTTTATGTGTTCTCCTCAATTAAAATCATATTTGAGAATATACCATAATTCACCATATGGATGAAAGAATTCCATGAATTGAGACCGATTTCTTAGATGATGTATTTCTGGATTATCTTTAAACTTTATATTCTTTGGTGAGGCTCTTTACAAAGTAGTGAGCTTTGGAGAATTAATTAGAAGATACTTCTAATAAAGGACTACAGTATAGAATATTTAAAATTCTGACGGGGCTATACTTTCTTGGCATTGTTATAATTAAATTTAATTTAGTAGCTATATTGGCATTTATGGCTCAAATAGTATTAAAATAAAAAAATTATAGGTCTATGGCTGTAGTGGATTTACTTCATTTGTATTAAACTTTGTAAAAAATAGTGATTTTTATACTTTATTTTTCTCCCTCATAAGCAATATTCCAGTGATGTCAATTATATTTCAGTGGAAATAAAAGGCAATGGAGAAAGAGAAATGTACATTAGTATATTTCACACTTCAAACTGATGGGGAACTCAAAATGAGCTTCAGTTTTCATGAGATTAAAGATCTGATTTCATTCTATATTTTCAGTAAAGCTACTATACCATTCATTTTCTAATTTTTGCTCTTTCCTCTCATAATTATCACTTACAAAAAGGAATGAGTCACCAGTAACGGGACAATTTGTTCTTGTGTGTATATTTGGCTCCCATCATATGAGAAGACTATGTTCAATATTAATAACAATTTGTGGTGTTTTAATAGAGATAAAATAAAGTAAAACAGCAGTATGTAGTCAAACATTTTAACTTGAATTCCATCAGCAGCCCCTAGTTCTGCCTGTGGGCTAAGTGAGAGGCTATTAGATATAGCTTTCAAATGGTTTTGAATAAAATTACTTTACTCCTGGATGAAAATGAAAAGTTCAAGGGGAAAGCAAATTTGCCAAAATTTTTGAGAAGATTATTTGCAAATATTTTATCAAAAATAAGTGTTTTGGTATGGTGATAGTACTCTACTATTCTTTTCTTAGAGACATTCAGATTTGCAGGGATTACCAACTTAACTTATAAACATGTTAGGATCTCTTACATATGAAATATATATGCAACATGTTTGATAATGATGGTCCTTTAACTTTTTCATACTATCATTAATGACTAAAATGTAATGCTACGATATCAGTGACAAAAGTAATTCATTTTCTTTTTTCTTTTATTATTTTTTAAATTTCTTTATTAAGGTATTACATATGTGTCCTTATCCCCCCCCTACCCCCCCCCCCCCAAATCCCCCACTTATGCCCTCATCCCCCTGTCGTCTGTGTCCATTGGTTAGGCTTATATGCATGCATGCAGGTCCTTTGGTTTTTCTCTCCCAAAGTAATTCATTTTCTGGGCAATATAATGGAACATTGATAAGTCACATTGATAGTATGTACCTTAATAGGATATGATGAGAATGACACTTTACTGCTATGGTCATTCTCTCCAGAACCCATAACTTTAAGAAAATCTTGATAAAATTACCAGGCAAATCCCAATTGTCTGTCCTATCTAATAAAATAGTAATATGCAAATTAACCATCACTTCACAATAAAGATGGAGGCACCCACAGTCAATACAGAGGGAATATGCAAATTGACATGACAAAGATGGCAGCGCTGGCCAGAGCCACAGAGCCAAGCAAGCCAGAAAGTGGGCACAGGAGGCTTGGTTTCCTTGGTTGCCCCAGATGGCCAGAGAGCAGGCGCAGGAGGCTTGGCTTCCTTGGTTGCTGAGGCTTGGCTTCCTTGGTCACTCCAGCCGGCTCCGTGGCCACTGCCCAGACAAAGCCATAATGGCAGGACCGAGGCAGAGGCCGTTAGGGGTGATCAAGCCAGGAGGGGAGGGCAGTTGGGGGTGATCAGGCCAGCAGGGGGGGCCAGTTGGGGGTGAGCATGCCAGGAGGAAGGGTAAGTTGGGGGCAATCAACCTGGTGGGGGGGGGCAGTTGGGAGTGATCAGGCTGGTGGGGGGGGGAAATAGGGGGCAATCAGACCAGCAAGGGTGGGGGGCAGTTGAGGGTGAGAAGCCTGGCAGGGAGAATGCTTAGGGGTGATCAGGAAGGCAGGCAGGTGAGTGGTTAGGAGCCAGAGATCCCGGATTGCGAGAGGGATGTCCAACTGCCGGTATAAGCAATAGAAACCCTGACTATTAAATCATTATTTTTATTTATATAAGTATAGTTGGTATGCAATATTTTATTAGTTTCAGGTGTATAATATAGCAATTCACCACTTATATACCTTATCATGTGAAGAATATACCACACTCAGTCTAGTAATTATCCATCACCATGCAATGTTTTTACAATATTATTGACTATATATTCTCCTTCTATCTTTTTCACACATCTCCCCACATCTTTCCCCTCTGGAAACTATTCTTTTGTCTCTGTTTCTATGAGTCTGTTTTGTTTGTTTGTTTGGTTTTTTAGATTCCACATATAAGTGAAATAATGTGGTATTTTTCCCTGTTTAACTTATTTTGCCTAGCATAATACTCACTAGTTTCATCCATACTCTTACATGTCTACTATTTTATTTCAATAAACAATTAAACCAGAGTTCACCCTGTGATTTTTGAGCAGTCATCCCAGAAATCTGTACCAGTACATTTTTCTTATCAACTTGTAAAAACTTCCTTGTGTAACTTTTCCCTCCCACATTTGACCACAAATTCTTCTTTGTTCTTTGTCTCTGAAACATGTTCTTTTGAGTATTTCGTCTTTGTATTGGTGTCCAGTACTCTTCTTAAATTTTAGATTTTCACATATATTTTTTGCAATGCACTTTTCAGAAAATACTCATTGGGAAATTTTAGAAGTGCTTACTCCCACTCACTGTGCAGCTATGTGCTGCAGGCCAAACATAATTAAAATTATTGCAGTCCTCTGAATACTAGACTGTTTTCTAACAAATTAGCATTAAAATGCCTGAAAAAAAATGAGCCAAGCTGACACTGCTAGATAAAATCCATTGGTAAGCTTTCTTCATTTTTGCCTTAGCAAGATCCTTTCAGTTCTGAACGCCTAACAGCTTATCAAGGTCTGTATAGAAACATTGATAAACTAGATTGGTCAGCAATATGTGGATATTTTTTGTTTTATTTTTTCTAGCTAATATATTTACTTGTACCAGAAGCTTAATATTTTCTTTCCTGTTCATAACACAGATAATTGCTTATTTTGTAATCTCACAATCTTTTTAATTTTAAAGATTCTTTAGTTATGGCATTCTACTAAGATGGTACTTTGACATGTTTAATCATTCAGTATATTTTATTAAGTCCAGATTATATGTCAGATTTAGTATGAAGTGCTAAGAATATAAAAGACACAGGAAACAAATTTTTTTTGTGTGACAAAGAGCTCACAGTTAAATGTGGTGGACATAGAAGTAAGTAGATAATTAGAAAACAATATGATACTCACATAATTGAAAAACAAGCAATATACTTGCAAGTTTTTCTCTTCATCTTTCCTCTGTCTATTGACTAATATATGTTTAACTTCTTGAAACATTTGTTCACCCTAAGGTTACAGACATTATCTGGCTTAACATTAAAAACACTAGTAGCAATCAGGACAGGAAGATCAGAGTGATTTTTGTAAAATGATGAGTTTCAAGTGAGAAATTCATCATTGTTAATTAAAAAACAAACAAACAAAACCCAAGAGCTGCCAGTATTATTTATGTACACCCTCATTAGTGCTTTGTAAACAGTGTTTCTGAATCAGGGTGGATGTTCTCAAGTATATTTCAGAGGTGTTCATGCACCACTGGTTCCCGTTCTGACTACATTTCCACTTCCAATTGTAATCTCACCTAGTTTATTGGTTGCTCTTTTGATTTACTTACATTTTCTAGTTTAAAACTTGTTAATTTTAGAGACTTTGGTTTCTCCCTATTTTCTCACAGTTACTTCTTTGGTGATCTCATCCCGTATTACTATTGTACTACTAATTATGGGTCCCTGAATAATTTTTAAAAATATATATTTGTCATTAGACTACTATCCTGTATTTATTACAGGCTCATATAATAATGTAACTTATAAAAACTTTACTCCTGATGTTTTTGTTCAAAATATGCTCCGCAATTAACTTTAATATATATATTTTATTGATTTTAGAGAGAGGAAGGGAGGGAGAGATAGAAACATCATTGATGAGAGAGAATCATTGATTGGTTGCCTCCTGCACACCCCCCACTGGAGATCGAGCCTGCAACCCAGGCATGTGCCCTTGACCAGAATCAAACCCAAGACCCTTCAGTCCACAGGCTGATGCTCTCTCCACTGAGCCAAACCAGCTAGGGCCACAGTAACTTTTCGTTACTAGTTTCATAAGCTGTAACTCCTTCATTTTGATTATTCAAGGCAAAGGTTTTGGAGTTATTCTCCTCACTTGTACCTCCCATATATGTTATGTTAAGTTTTGTTAACGTATCCAAAATTTGACCACATGTTTTTCACTAGCACTGTTATCTTCATCTAAGCCACCACTATCAGTTAACTATTGTTAGTAAACCACAACCATAAAACTTCAGTAGCTTACACAATACACATTTGTTCTTATCAATATATTAGTTGGTGTGATTCTCCTTTAAACTGTCTTGGCTGGTCATTGGTGATCAGGAAAGCTCAGCTCCATAGCTCTGCATCATTTGCTCTCATCTTTCTCGTGAGACCTGTGCACCAACTGCAGCATAGTCACTTAATGAAAATTGCAGAAGCATAGAAGTACAAAGAGCAATACACAAGGTCTGTTTAAGGCTTGGGATGAGAATGGCTAAGCCCCACCTCAAGACGGTATAATACACTCCACTCATGATGACAATGCAGCAAGAGTATTGATGTGAGAGGAATGCAGCATTTTGGCTAAACATTCATTCTCTCATGGCAGTGAATGGAGAGTCATCCCCCTGATATCACTGACCAAATCATCCACAGGGTAATGTTAACTGGCTCATTTTGGCTAACATCCAACAATCACATAACCAATATTACAAGCAGGGTGGAGTAAATCTGTTTGCTAGCCGTTGGCCATGGACCCAACCCATTGGATAAGAAAGGGTAGGGTCAGCAAATCCCATCAAATAAAATGTTATGTCAAGGAAGGAAGATTTCTTTTGTCATAAAATAGGGAAAAACTTGGTTTTCTTAGCAAACTTTTTATCTGAGTATACAAACGAACAAATGAGGTGAGCTAATTCAAGTTCAAAAATGCACTGATCGACAAGCTAATAGTTTCCTTTGTTGTGTTTTCCCAAAAAATCTGCAAAAGAATAAAGCTTATAAATATTATATTTAGGTATATATTTCTTTTAAACAATTTCAATCATGCACAATATTTCTCTAATATTTATTTAACTTATTCCCTAAAAAATAATATGATGAGCTATAAATGCAAGATTTTGGATTTCTATGGTTAAAAAAAATTTTCTTATCGTCTTCTGCATTGTTAATTTTTTAATGTCTGGTATATTGATCTTTAAATCCTTGACACTTACTTTAGGCACTTCTTTTAAACCTCAAGTTTAAAAATCCATATGCTTCTATTGGTTCACACTAGTTCTAGGAATATATTCTAAACACTTAAATAATAATTACCTTCTGGAATAAAAAAGGATTGTTTTATTTTTGTTTTGATTCAAATGGCTCATATACCATTTGAAGAACATATTGCTGACGGTCTTCATTTTCAACTCATTATCAGTTTTATAGAGCCCAGCATGCCAGGGCCTAGTGACTATTCTAGAAAGAGATGGCTCCTTTTTAAGGAAGAAATTATAATGATAAATTCTTACAATATAAAGGGCTTCATAATTACTTTATCCCTGATGTAACATTAATAGAGTTTGTTTAATAAATCAGGTTTATTGCCCATTAAAAACCTATGACGCTGGGTTGCATTGTAGTTGCAGTCATATCTGCATGGTGCAGTTACACCCCTTAGATGGTTGACTGTTGCAAAGACATAAATAAAGATTAGGGAACAACAAATCCTGGAATTATGCCAGTTGCTTTAAAATTATAACTTTATTACCATTAAATCAGCATTTTGGGGGGCAAGTTATTTGTGGCAAGGAAACTCCAATGGTTTGCAAAATATAACACTTACATACATGATAAACTATTTATAATTTGTTTTAGAGAGATGCTTTGTATTAGAATGGTAAAATATTACTCAATTATTGTCATTATGAAAATGATTTGAATATTAACAGTTTACTGAGTGTGGCATGGTACCAGAAGTCCCCTAAATACATCTTGTTTTCTGTATATCAGCAGGGAGATACCCTGGAGAGGAGCTCAATAAAGATGGTTTGAATTCATCTTAGTCAGATTTAGGTTAGATGAGTTTATCAGGCATTCATCAGTTATATCTGCTCTGGAGGAAATATCACCTCCTGTTGTAACACTCTTCTTCCTCCCGCAGGCTTAGGGATGCTTCACATTGCCATGACATAGAGTTACCCACATCCCTTCAGCATTCCAATCACAAACTTTGATGTTTGGCTTTATTTATTTCTCTTCACCAAAATGGATAACCGGTTGGAAAATAAGTAGAAACCCTACTTTGTTCTACTCTAAATTAAAGAAAGTGACAAACACACAGTGCAAGGTAGGAAAAGATTCTCTTTTATGACTGCTGAATTTTCACAAAAGTTATGCCAGCTAAGAAACAGTTGACGTGGATGAGTGTTACAAATACACTCTATTTCATACCTTCCACCTTTTATTCCATGACTCATGTAATATTTATTTGGCACCAATTCGGTGGCAGGTACATTAATCTGGTTGAGTACCCATAGCTCTAAAAGTTGGTTCATTTCAGATCCTTGTCAGAGAAACAGTAGGTGATGCTGACATTTAAAGTTCCCGTCTCATGATACTGCAGTGTGCAGACAGCACTGACTGGGAAAATGGAAGGAGACAGAATTATTGCCTTGGAGGAGTTATCAGTTCATGCAGTGGAAAACTTAGTACAGCAAAATAACCTCTCCAAGCTCTCGCTTCTACAGTCATGATTTGGATAGTAGAATACTGGCATTTATACACACTTTCTGGATGTATATCTATTTTCTGATATGTAAAACAGCCTCTGGCTCAGTTGACTATGAGAACCTGTCAAAAAAGCTGATTAATCAATGAATCATACAGTTAGGGTGATCTGATGAGAGATAGGAGGAGTTCTCTGAGAAGAATGGAAGACCCATCCATGTCAGGCACTTCTCTCATTTTCTTCATATGGACCAGATTGACTAATAGTTATCTCAAACCTGTGGCAGAAATTGGAATCATATTTCATAGATAAGTCAACTAAGGCAAATCAATGAACTAATTTTAAGCCACACATCTGTTATAAGTTAACTCTAAGTCAAATAAAGTTGGTCAGAGTCTAAAAACAGAACACCTAGGAAAGGCAAAAGTGCAAATTGGGAATGCATTGAGAGTTTTGGAAAACTTTCACTAAAAGTATTTGCCAAGAGAAAGAGAGAGAGAGAGAGAGAGAGAGAGAGAGAGAGAGAGAGAGAGAGAGAGAGAGAGACTTGTATCCTGGTCCTAACATGAGGTTCCCTAGCACCTATATAACTGGTAAAGTCAGATGTTGATTGAGAACTAAAAATTAGTTTTTGCCCAGCTAGCCTGGCTCAATGGTTGTATTTCTTTTTACTCCCCTCTCTAATGTTTATCTTATTTACATCATTATTAAATTCTTAAGGAAAGACTGTCTAAAAAATGCATACTTTTTGTTAAAAAGTTTAATTTTCATGCAATCCTTGTGATTAGTAAATGGTTGTGAACATTAAAAATACTGTAGGCATTAATATTCTGAGAAGACCATTTATCATAAGACTTACCCAAATACTATTTCCAATTTTAAACTCAATAGCAAATTCAAATTTTATAAGAATTTTATAATTAATTATATTAATATTACTTCCTAATAATCTGTTGCCTCTTGATAGAATTCATGTACTGTTATAAATGCTCTTTAAACAGTGGAGAACAAATAAGGCCTTTTTAATGAAGTTTAAATTCTATTGAGGGAAGGTGAAGTATAAACATAAGCAAATAAACAGCATGAAAATATAGAGAAGCAATTTGAGAATGTTCATCAGAAAACTACTTTAGATGCTCACTTACCAAAGGTTTCTTTGTGGAGATAATGCTTCAGACAAAATTTAAGTTATGAAAAGGTAGCAGCTATGTGAGCTTTAGGGCTCAGAAAAAATAGAAAAAAGAACGAAGCCCCAAATATAACAAATGTGGAAAGTGTAAGATGCCGAGGAAGATGAGTGAGCAAGAGAAAAGATTTTAAGAGAGAAGACAGTAGAGTTAGGTAGAAAACAAATCCTGTCTGGCCTTGCAGGTCACGGTCAAGACTTTGGCACTTAATCTTGAGGTCCTGGAATGTCACTGAAAACCTTCTGAGTGAAGAGTGAAATGACCTGATTGATATTTTTGAAGGATGGTTTTGCCTGCCGTCTGGAGAATGGATTATATGGATGGGAGAGCTAACCTAATGAGTCCTGTTGGAGAGTTACTGCCTCCGTCCAGATGACAGAAGATGAGGGCTAGACTTAGAGCTGTAGTAAGAAAACGGAGCCTGGTCAGGTTTGAAAAATATAGGGTGTCCCAAAATTCACGCAAGAAGTAATTTTGATAGAAAACACAGGTTTATAATTAAAAATTGTAAATTTTTTATTGCTTCATAAAGTATGCAGTATAGGGTTATGTATGGAATAGAAAATTGGGTAAATGGCCTCCACAGTTTTGCTGGCACATACGCAAAGCCGTGGTCTTCATTGGTCTTCATTGTCCCTGCTCCTGGGCCATAATTGGTACTTGCTAATGCTAATCAAATTGAAGGGATTGAAATCAAAGGGCAACAGATATTAGAATCTGATTCAATAAACCAAGTAAAATTAGGCTTTTTTAAAATATATTTTATTGATTTTTTACAGAGAGGAAGGGAGAGAGATAGAGAGTTAGAAACATTGATGAGAGAGAAACATCGATCAGCTGCCTCCTGCACATCTCCTACTGGGGATGGGCCCGCAACCAAGGTACATGCCCTTGACCAGAATCGAACCTGGGACCTTTCAGTCCGCAGGCGTACGCTCTATCCACTGAGCCAAACCGGTTTCGGCTAGGCTTTAATTTGTTGTTGTTAATGCTCACGCAAAATTCAAATCTTGCGTGAATTTTGGGACACCCTATATTTTGGAGCTAGAAGGCATAGCATGAATGGTTAGCTTGCTGGGGAGCCTGAAAGCAAGAACAGGGACATAATGGTTTGTCAATGGTGTTATTATAGCATCACTTTCCCTTTGACCTCCAAGATGAGCACAGAATCAGCCTGACATCTGAGCAACAGAACAATTTAACTTTCTAACAAGCTAACATTATTTCTGTTCGTTCACATGCCTCACATTTCATCAAATTGAGATCATCATAGGTAGAAAACAAATCCTGTCAGGCCTTGCAGGTCAAGGTTAAGACTTTGGCATTTCTATTTCGTTTTAATGCACTTCACTCTGCCTAGAATGATCTTGACATTCATCTTTGCCTCTTAAAATTCTGTCAGTCCTGGCTGGTGTGGCTCAGTTGGTTGTGCATTGTCTCATGCATCTTGAGGTTGCAAGTTCAATTCCATGTCAGGACATATGCCCAGGTTTCAGGCTCCATCCCCAGTATGAGGCATGCACGAGGCAACCAATCAATATTTCCCTATCTCAAAAATGTTTCTCTCTCTCTCTCCCTCTTCCTCTCTTTCTAAAATCACTTAAAGACCTTAAAAAATCAACAAAATTTTATCAAATAAATGCTAAACTTTATCAAAGTTTCTCTGAGCCCTTTAGATATTGTTCTCTTTATGATACCCAAGAATTTAATTTATAACTCTGAAATTATTAATAGTAAAATGCATTTCAGTTATTTGATCAGTCATCTCTTCTATTATCTATTCAAAAGCATGACTACTGCTTTGCATTTTTTTATACTTTATTTTATAATAATCATTCTTTTTATATAGTACATGCTCATCAAAAGTATATAAAAGTAAATAAAAATATATTTAAAGTAAACTAAAAATCCACAAATTGGTTCAAAGTTAGTTCCATTATTTTAGAAAAAAAAATAAAACTTGCTTTATAGTGCACTGCAATTCATTTTTTATATTGAAACGAAATACAGAACAATTGTTTTGTTTTTTTAATAACTCAGCTGTAATTGAGGAAGCCATCTGAAGAATGGGCCTCTCATCAGGGGTCACCCATATTCAATTAGTTTTAAATAGGAAGACCAAGGGCAGGCGACAGGGGAGTAAAATAGCCTGGCCCTCTAGCACCTGAATCAGAGCCAGCTCTGAAAGGTCATCCTGGCTCCAAAGCTTTCTGTGGGATTGGATTTCGCAACATAACAACTGTTCAATTTCTCTGTCTGCCCCGCCCTGTTTCTCACACTCTCTCACAGGTATTGTTAGTAAGTGTTGCCACAAGGAAACTTCTGTGCATGAATCTTTGTCTCGGGGTTGTCCTCCAGGAAGCATGACCCCTCAAATACAAATAAATCTAAATAAAGTGAAAGAAGCAAAAACTATATTACTAAATTAAGCCATGCAGTTCCATGAACTTTATATTTAGGAATCTAAAAATATCCACTCAGACCAACTAACTTTAGAGCAATGTTTTGATCAACATATTGTGTTTGTTTTTAAAATATCTTTTGAATGTTATCCTATATAACAAAAGGCTAATATGCAAATTGTCCCCTTGGGAGTTCGACTGATCGGGAGTTAGACCACTCACTATGACATGTGCTGACCACCAGAGGGTGGTGCAGAATGAAGGAAGGCTCCAGCCAGCAGCTGGCAGTTGGAGGAAGGCAGGCCCTGATGGGCAGCCAGAAGGCCCCGATTGGCCCTGATCGCCGGCCAGGCCTAGGGGCCCTACTTGTGCATGCATTTTGTGCACCAGGCCTCTAGTATATACATACTTTGTTCTATTCTTTATCCTGCTGAATTAGAAAAATTTAACTCGTATGGCATTAGGGATCGTAGCAAGCAAGCTTATGTGGATACCGATATTCTGGTAAAATGTAGATGAAAATTTAATTATTTCTTAAGTAAACAAAGGAACAAATTTGGAAAAATGGATACTTCAAATATTACTAGTGAACACAATTACTGATCAAACTTTGGTTACATTAACATGTTTCTTTTAAATTTGTCCAATCATATATCATCACTTTCTCTCTGTAGTTAACAAAGAAACTCTCAAAAACTATAAAATTGGGCCCTTGCTGGGTAGCTCAGTTGGTTAGAGCATCATCCCAATACACCAAGGTTGTGGGTTTGATCCTCAGTCAGGATACATATAAGAAACAACCGATGAATGTATTACTAAGTGGAACAACAAATCTTTCTCTCTCTCTCTTCCTCTCTCTCTCCTTCCCTCCCTCTCTAAAATCAGTCGATAAATTATTTTTTTAATTATACAATTGACAACCTCTTGAGTCATTTAATAAATGTCTTGATTATATGCACAAACTTAAAAAAAATAACTTTCAGCCATGAAAGAAAACATTAAATCTATTCTATATTCTAAATCTTTTGTTAAGACACATCACCTGAGCAACTCACTTTAAAATACAGAAATAGTCTTGACTTTCACTAGTGTTGAAAAGAAATGTGTAGGGTTTTTAAAAATCTCATTCCTCCTATAAAAAATGTTTGTGAGAACATTTTTACTCAATAAAGAACAAACTGAATATTGATCAAGTAGAGCCTTGAATGCCCTGCCCATTTTTTTTTCTCATGAACCAGAGATGATTTGCCTGTCTCAATGCTTTAATAATATTCATAATTTTCACTAGATCCTTCAGAGTTGTTGATCACTGTCTATGCTCTTTGAATAAAGTGGTCTTTGCATTAGCTTTCAAGAAAATTCCATTTCATCTCTAGCAAGCCTTTGGTACTGAGGGATATATAGTGGTGCTGTAAACTTTTTAGTGGAATGGCAATAATTATTTAGAGTGGCTTCTACAACTAGAGATTATTATAGGGACTTTATCTTATCTAAAATATAGTTTAATCTTTTTATCTCATATATTTAAAGTGACTTCATATATTATTTATAACATAAACTATATGTTACTGGTGGGAATAGAAAAAGTTAGTGTCTTTGTGGAAAATTAAGTTGGAATTAAATACCAAAAATATTTAGTTCAGTTAGGCAGAAACTTTATCTAAGAATTTAATCAAAGCAGATATCAGGCATGGAAAGTAAGATTTATAAGCAGGCATTGATTTAATACCAATAAAATGGTATTAAATAAGATATGTTAATGTGATAACATATTTAACTTAGTATTTGATTAAATAACCTTGTTATAATCTAGACAAGTTGATACCTACATCTGATCATCATAAACATTGTAAAACATGAACACGTGCACCTAAAAAGCAAGAAGTAGAATGGTAGAAAATGCTAATATTGGCTTCCTTTGCTTGATGAAAATACACAAACTAAAGCAGTTTGGATATATTCAACTATCTTGGAAAATTCACATTTTAACATGATAGGCTGTGATTACAAACTATTATCCCTAATGAATTGGTGAGTGTCTATAACTTTTTAGATAGTAATATGTAGTATTTAGTTTGTTTCTAGTTAAAAGTCATTATTCTTGAAGAAAAAAATAACACTAACCAAAAAAGCCTGAGTCAACTGAAAAGAATAACATTTTAAACTCTGTTATATACTATATATATATATATATATACATGAATTCAACAGTTGTTAGGTGAAGCAAATCTATATATTTAATTATATCTAAACTAGTGGCCCAGTGCACGAAATTTGTGCACATTAAAAGGGGATTAATTAGAAGAAATATTTTAATATTGCTATTTGCCCTTTCTCTATCAGAGGTGTAAGAAAATTAGTAAAATGTATATGAAAATCTCCCTCCTGTCAGAGTCTGGGGAGTGCCACAGGACCTAGAGTCAAGTCTCCACCCACCACCCTCACATGCTTCAAAAATGCAGGAGACCCAGACCCAGCCAGCCCCACCCCCATTGGGTGAGACCCAGACCCAGCTGGCACCACCTCCGTCAAGGCCCACTGGGGGCACAGCCTGAGGTCCCCCAGCCTGGTGCCGGGGTGGGGGGCACAGCCTGAGGTCCCCCATCAAGCTCTTCCAGGCTGGGGGCGTGGCCTGACATCCCCTGTCAAGCCCAGCCAGGCAGAGGGCACAGCCTGAGGTCTCCCGGCCCGGCATCAAGGTGGGGGGCTTGGCCTGAGGTCTCCTGGCCTGGTGCCAGGGCGGGAGCTGTGTCCTGAGGTCCCCCGTCAATCCCCGCTGGGCAGGGGGCGTGGCCTGAGGTCCCCCATCAAGCCCCGGCCAGGCGCCATGTAGCCTCAGGTCCCTGCTGTTCAGTTGTGATGTTGTGGCATAATGCCTAATTTGCATATTCCTCTATTATATAGATAGACTTGAAGAAAGTCACAGAATCCTCCAGTGAACTTCTGGTGCAATTTACTATATCATTAAATAATAGCATTCTGTTCTTAATAACTAGTAATTTGAATTTAATTGACACTGATTTGGGAAGTAGCAAGTGTTTTGTAGTTGTCTTTGCTTTTGAAAGCATAGAGTCTTTTTGAGCATATATTGTATATGTAAAGTTACTAAAATTAAGGCTATTACTGTGCCTTAAGAATATAAGCAATAGGTCAGGTGAAAGGGAATTGATTAATGGATCTTAGCAAATGGCTTTTCAATTACACTGAAACTACCACATTTTAAGTATAGAAATTTCAGTCATGTTGTCCTTGTTTTTTATTAGTATATATTATGCATTTAGTGGCTTTATATATATATTTCTATGATTATCTGAGCAGAATGTTTCTGGACAACCTAACTGTATTTCCTCTCATGTGAATTTTACTATTCCTTTCTATTTTTATTCCTATTGGGGATTTGATATTTTTCTTCATAAAATTATGTGAGTGAGATTCTTATCATATGTAAAAGTCATATTATGTCAGTTATAAAAAAAGACTACTACTATTTCATCTTAAGAAATTTTATAGAAAAAATAAGAAGTGGTTGTTTCAACATGGTTATCATTGCTAGTGAAGGTACTCTATTTGATTGGTATATGCTTCACATGTCTCATTATTTTAAAACTCACAGAAGCAACATCATAGTGTAACACAGGAAATGAATATAGTTGAATGATTTTAATTATGTAAGTAGCAGTATCTTGAAAACATTTGTAGTGTAACTAAGAGTGGGTTATATACTACAAATTTGATATAAAATACCTAGATATAGACATAAAAATATTCATTAATGTCCCAGGATTCCAAATTTAAACTCTGAAAACATCAACTTCCAATTTCTGATGTGCACAAATAAGGCTGTGGGTACAAGCACACACAAATACATGCAAAAAATGTCATATTTATATAACAGTTTACACCTTGGGGGAGACTTTAGGACTAACTTTTTCATTAATCAACATAATTAAGTCTCAAAATGTAATCAATTTTGTTTCTTGAAGACTATAGAAAACACTAGGTCAAATAAATGTGAAAAATAATGAGTAGCGTCTATTAACTGAAATTCTGCAAAGGAGATAGCAGCTCTGAAGTGGAATGTAGATACAGCAATGTAACTAATTAGACAGCCATCTGGCACCATTTAGATCAGGGCAAGAAGGACTCCACCTCTTAATAATCCTTTAAGGCATTATTCTCCTCCTGCAGTGTGCTAATTGATAGTCTTAGGAAGGCTGCCTTAGAACAGGAATGTGAGTTATGCTCTGCATACTCTGATTAAGATGATTAGCAAACTACATTGTCAGAAGATGTCAAAACAAATCATTAATGTTTCCAACAATTTCAATAATTATAAAAGAAAAAATGTAAGTGCAAGATGCTTTCTTTGAGAATTATTTTCATCAGAAATTTTACCTCCTTCCTCTCTTCCATCCCACTTCTTTACTTGCCTTGAGAAGTTCAAGAACTTAAAAAAATGTCATGCCACATCAAACTAGATGACTAGGGAGAATTGTGAAAGACACACGATTTTCCTTTTTAATGCCTGGAGTTGTGGTTGAGCCACCAAGGTAAAAGGAAAGTGACAATGTGACCGAAAATGCCATTCATGTCTTGAACTAACTGGGTTGTTGGCACAGCCTGCCAAGATCCATGTATTATACTGACTGTGTGAAACCTACCTTCCTTCTCAAACATATGATTGCCCAGCAAATCCCAGTTCCCTCATGGATTTTGCTATTTTCTGCTGTGTTCATCTGTCAGTCATTATTTCATTACTGATATTTCCAGCTTCTCTGACTTCTGCTGTAGTTGATTCTATAAGCAGGAGAGACAAGGCACTTTTTTTCTTTTAAGGATTGTCATCAGAATAGCCTTAAACAAATGCTGGAATAGTGTTAAGAGGTAAAATATGTACTTTTAAAACAAGAAAAGTGCTCAGGCAAGTACATATATAATTATTAAACGAACAGGAAACTCCCAAGTGTGTAAAATATGTTGTCATTGGGAGGCAAAATGTGCTTCTCTCTATAATATATAGACTGACTTTCCTTCGTCTCTAAGTCCTTTGGGGACTATTTATCTGTGGCACTTGTCTGGCAGGCAGTTCTTTCGCTAGGATATGTGACTAACTTCCCCATTCTCCCCGGGGATTACACGGAGAGGACATGCCTATCAGATTGGCTTTCAATGGATTTAGTTGCTTTAAAATTACTTGTGACCAGTAAAGTGTGGAGGTGGTCACTCCATAGGTTCTAAATCTTTGGAAGATTATTTTCAAAGAAAATCCTTTTAAGCTGCTATGAAATGAACTCTTTTATTTAGAATGATGGGAGAGCATCACAGAGAAGAAGCATAAGGATCACCTTTCTGATAAACTCCTGGAATACGACTTCTTGCCTAGCTAAGGATAATGCACCAGTTCTGTGACGGAAGAAGCTTATCGAAGAAATAAAGTCCTAAATACATGCAGATAGCACATCAAAAAATCACAACAAGAATTTAGTCTCTAAAATGTGTATTATTTAATGTAATATACAAATTACGACTAGGTTTTTACATCATACCCCTTAGTTCTCAAACTGTTTTTTTTAGGTTCATTTTTCTTTGGTACTGTCTTTGTACCAAATGCCTAAATATCTCTAAGACTAACATAGGCAATAAGCTGTTCTTCCTTTGAGATCTAATTTATTTCTTAAACGTGTAAAATAAAATACTTTTAGCTCAACTTATTTTTGTTTCAGAAAGATGGTACACCTTTTCTAACTAGTTATATAGGTTATATTGCTTATATCTTAATTAATTTTGCACATGTCTGTCTATTAGGAAAAAAAATAAGATCCCTCCAGTTTATGAACTGACTTCCTTTAATAATCTGTCTTTTTCCCATTCCTGTTTATTTTCTGGCTAATAAAAAGGTTGCAACATATATTGACACACGATAGAATTTGAGTTTTTAACCTAAGGTACAGTGACTCATTTTAAGGTATTTGATGTCTTTTCAATGCTATGGAACAGTTAGTGTGTAAACCTTTTATTCCTGAGAAGATGGCACATGGCTTCCATCCCATTATCCATACCCCAAAAGGCATGAAGAACCCCTGCCATAGATGAAGTGGGCGGGCCTTGGAGGAGCTTCCACGTGACTGCACACGTGACCAGTGCGAGCCAATGAGGCGCCCCCGCGGGCCAAGGAAGTGTCCCGAGAAGGCGGCTGCTGCCACTGCTGTTGCCATGCCCAGGGCCACAGCCGGGAACCGGGCACCACCGGGCCCAGTGCATCCCCGGCCGCCCGCGCCTGGGCCCCCAAGTTCAGGGGCAGACAGGCGCAGAGGCCGGAGGCGGAGGAGGAGGGCGGCGGAGAGCGAAGAAGACAGTGAGGAAGCAATGCAGGGTGAGCGAGGGAGCAGGCGGGGGAAGACAGCCATGAAGATGGAGACTCCGAGGCGCAGGGAGGAACTCAGGCGGAAAGTGAAGTTGACCCAGAAGTAGAAATGGCAGCAGAGAGAGTGGCCCGAGGGAGAGCCCGGGCCGTGGGCTCGCTCTGAGCGCCTCCTGCCAGGAAGCTACCCGCTCTCCTGGGCCCCTGGCCGGGCCTTGGCCCCAGACCCCCACCTCCCCACCCAGCACCAGCCTTCGGACAACCGAGCAGCAAAGACTCAGGTGCAGGAACAGTGGGAGGCTGGAGTTCACGAGCTCAGACCCCAAAGTGAGTCTTGTTCGGAATTTACTGAATGTTGGCACCCCAGGCAGGGGGTCCCCCGGTTCTGGGAAGTTCACTTGATGCCACTTTGCTTTTGTGAAAGACCAGCATCCGTACCTGTTGCCACGAACGGAAAGAAACCCGGAGAGGATTTTCGCTGTGACCACTTTTAGGAAGAAAAGCGAAAACAGCCTCAGCCTGGGCTGTGCAAGGCGCTGTTACAGGCAGCACAGCCCCCAGGAGCAAGTGGCCCTGCCAGGCTCCTTCCCGAAGAGCTGCGCTCAGCATCTCCGCATCAGCCGCCAGAGCTGTGCATCTGTGTTTTATTTCCATTTATGTTGTGCATCCGTTAGCAAGATGTGTCCTAAGATACCAGGAAAGCCTAAGAGAGCTCCTAAGGGTGTTCCACTTAGCGTCAAACTGGTCATTGAGCCCAGCCGTGTGGCTCAGCGCCTGAGCGTTGGCCTGTGAATCGAGGTCACGGTTGGGCACTTAGGCTGATTCTGAATCTTCGCTATGGTGAATTGTGCCGCTATGAACATAGGGGTGCTTATATCCTTTCTGATGGGTATTTCTGGCTCCTTGGGATATAGTCCTAGTGGGATCACTGGGTCAAATGGGAGTTCCACTTTTAGTTTTTTGAGGAAACACCATACTGTTCTCCAGGATGGCTGCACCAGTCTGCATTCCCACCAGCAGTGTACCAGGGTTCTTTCAAACCTCAGAGGGAAGGCAGGGGAGGGTGGGGCTAAGCGGGTGAGATCAACCAAAGGACTTGTATGCATGCATGTAAGCATAAGCAATGGATACAGACACTGGGGCATGAGTGGGGGGATGGGGGACAATGGGGGGATTAAGGACACATATGTAATATCTTAATCAATAAAGGGGGGCGAAAAAGAGGTCACGGTTGGATTCCCCCTCAGGGCACATGCCTGGTTAGGGGCTTGATCCCCAGTGCAGGGCATGCAGGAGGCAGTCAATCAGTGGTTCTCTCTCATCATTGATGTTTCTCTTGATCTCTCTCTCCTTCCATTCCTCACTGAAATCAATAAACATATTTAAAAAAAAAACAATTCTAAAACAAAAATATAAAACAGTCTGTATAATTTCCTTATTTTTATTGATATCTCTTCATGAAAACTTTCGTACTTTGTAGGACACTTATCCAGCCTGTGTTAGGAGCTGAATTGTGACCCCCCTGGATTCACATATGACAACAAATAATCAGTTTGAACCATGCTTTGATAGTGAAACAACCAGAATGTGCCAGAAGACAGGGCAAAGTAATTTTGCTTCATGATAACGCACCATCACACACTTCAAAATCAGTTAAAGACACGTTAAAAGACCTTGCCTGGGAAGTATTAACTCACCCACCATATTCACCAGACCTTGCTCCTTCAGATTAGCACTTGTTCCAATCGATGGCACACGCACTTTCTGAGATACTTCTTCAAAACATATGAAGAAGTGGAAAATTGGGTCTCTGAATGGTTTGCCTCAAAACGAGAAAAGTTCTGTTGGGACGGTATCCACAAATTACCTGAAAGATGGGGGAAATGTGTAGCTAGTGATGGACATTACTTTGAATAAAGCACTTTTGATGTTTCTCTTGAAATTATCGTGTTTTTTCTTTAATTACAAAACTTGCATTATTAACCGGTATACCTAGTACATGTGGGACCCAGTTTACAATTACACCAGGGAAGTTCCAAAGTTGCAAAACAACATCTTTTCTCCAAAATACTCTTGGACGCCTTTTTCAAATTATCAGAGTTCATTTCAAATTCCACTACTCAACTGTTGGAGAGTATATGAGTGGAAGTTTTATTAAATCCAGCTTTTATTTATTTATTTTTTTTTTAGGACAAAAGTCTCTTAGTTAAAATTTTAACTGTATTATTGATGTCAAAATTAAAAGCAACATAAAAATTTTAAAAATTCTACAAGTCATTCAAATTTTACCATGTAAAAATTACCAATTTTACAATTTAGTGAACATTTTTCACTACAAAATATGGGATAGGATCAGTAAATAGATAATGAGAAAATCAATTTTATTATAAGATTACAAATTATGTTACACATGATATTTTAAAGAAATATTGATTTTATTTTTTTCTCAAGAAAAAAGTGAAAGTAAAACTTTAATTTACTGAAATTAAAATGAAAGTGTTAAAAAAGATGTTAGTCTTAAAGATTCATTTGAAATTAACCTGGGATATTATTTATAATTATTTCACCGCTTTATTTTTGTAATAACATGTGTTCTTTAATAGGCACTCCCAGTACTCAACTAGTAATGAGATTATCTTTCTTGTATGCATTTACACCTATATAGTTTACCAAGTCTTTTGATCAAATTTCAATAGGAGCTTGTTTGCTTACCATAATTAACTGTGACATAATTTTACTATTAGCTGTGGCAGATTTTTGTTTTGTTTTAATCCACCCCTTGCTTGGTTGGATATTAGAACTAAGAAGTTCTTTTAAAAAGTGTTCAATGTGGCTATATTCTGGGACTGCTATGATTTTTGAAAATGTCTTGAAGTTGCCTTATACTTGAATGACAATTTGACTAGGTATAATTTCCTGGCTCACATTATTCTCTCAAAGTCTGACAAATATTGTTCCATTTCCATGTAGTTTTCAGCTGCCTTGAAGAAAACCTGGTATTTTCCTCCTTTCATTGGTAAGTACTATATTAAGGAATGTTTACTTAATCTTTGATAGTTAATAATTTATAAGAATGGGTTAATCAGGATCATTTTATTTTGTTATATATTATAATATAATTATTACATAGTTAATATATGTTTACAAATATATATGTATAATATTGCTAAACATATGGGAAAAATGTTAAGTAGTTTTTTTCCTTACATCTTAAAATAAATGTTAGTGAATTAAAAGTTGTACGTATTACAAGACAACATAGGAAATGTTCCAGTTCCCCAGCTTATAACACATTTTTAACCCTTGAAACCTACTCCATCACAGCCCTTCGCACAGAATGAACATTCATGTCCCTGAGAGTAATTGCAACCTGAGATCTAGCATCTTGCTTAGCTTTAGAAACCTATGAAAATTTCTCACGTATAGATAAGAAAAGTGTATTTAACTGATATATTCTCACTAAGGGCATGAATATTGGTAAATCTTTTATTAATGCAAGATTGTATACATCATAGCTTGAAAGGTGAAAGTGATAATTAAAACTAATGTAAATTGGGAATTTAAGCAATGAAAATTGAAGAAATCACACAATAGTAATTTCAAACTACCATGACTTTGAAAATTAAATTTTATATTTTTATGAGAGTATAGATGTCCTAATCTTAAAATTGCAGATTATTAAATACTAGAGGCCCGGTGCATGAAATTCATGCATGGGTATGGTCCCTAGACCTGCCCTGCAATCAGCGCCCCCTGCCACCACCCACCAAAGTTCCCCATTCGCCATCGGGTGATTGGGGCCTTTGGGCTGGGGGCAGCTCCTGTGTTGAGCATCTGCCCCATGGTGGTCAGTGTGCATCATAGCAACTGGTTGTTCCATGGTCAATTTGCATATTACCCTTTTATTATATAGGATTACACTTCTATTTTTATGTACTGGTACTCAATTAATTATAATATCCTTATTTTAAATAAATTTCATTGCTATATTTCCTAGGAAATTGAATGAAGAAAATTGCAATATATATATATAATCCATTTTAAAACAATGCATGCTGTAGGCTGCTTTATGATCTCACTGAATTAGAATCTAATAAAATAAGACCAGTATTTTTGGACACATCTAAGTTCATACCATTTTGTCCTATATATTTGAACTTTTAAAATAATTGATTGCTTTTCTTTAACTTTTAACTGAAAATTAAACTCAAGTTTGAATAATTGCTGAAATATAAGCTTTAAAGTTTAGGATTTTATTGAATCTGGGCAAGATTGAGATGTAATTAAAATAATAAATGAAACAGTAGGAGATTTTGATATGAACAAAGAAAATATATTGTTCCTTAGAGGCCTGAAGGAAGTGGTAATTCTCTTTTCTAAGTGACTAAGTACTGTTGAGGATGAGAATAGATTTTTGGATAGAGCTGAACTTAGTCATTTGGAAAAAAATAAAATAACATGGCATAGTAAGACTGTTGCCAGAGCATTAGCAATTCCTCCATTGCTAGTGGCAGTGGGGTTCTTGGGGTACCGCTAGAATAAGAATTTCTGGAGGCCCCCACGAGAGGATGAGATTTGGTAAAAGGCTTTATTTTTTTGGAGTTACATCCCTCAGTTTGCAAAGTCCTGTTGTCTTTAAACCAGCCCTGAGAAATGTGCTGCTGGGGTTTAGTAGAGGTAAAAGCAGGGCCAGTGTCCAGAGTTTTCGTTCCATGGTGAAGCCGGGTCTGATGAAACATCAGGCTAAAGTACATTAGTCCCTTGTGTTGGTCCCACATGGCCGTGGGCCAGGTGCGTCTTTACAGAGCATATGAGCCCTGAAAGCCAGGAGTCAGGAGCAAACAGCAAGAGAGAAAGCTCCTTTGTTCAGGAGCTTAAATATAAAATCTTTCCAAGTTTGCAGGGGCCATGCCTTCTCTGGCCGCTGACTCACTCACAGGTGTGACTGAGAAGAAAGCATCTTCCCAAATATCCAAACATTACTGGGCATGCGTCTGTTGTCCAGTTCCTTCCCCCATTGATCTGTGGGAAATAGACCTGGAGAGTGGTAACCTGAAGCTTTCTAGCAAAGCTGTACAAATGGCAGGCCCATAGTGTTTGGCCTTCCCCCTCTTTCTTTTCTGTTATTTAATAACCAGGTGATTGCAACAGTATCAAGACTAGGCAAGCTACACAGAGATGATGTGATCCTAAGAGAGATCATTTACACTATAGTTGTGACTGTTTCTTCCTGATATTTTTATCAGTGGTTGGCAAAATAAGAGGATTAATAACAGAATATGAACTTAAGGTATTTAGAACACTGCACCTTTCTACTAATATTACTATATTTTTATGATTCAACATTACCACATTCATCAAATGCAAAATTTGATTCCTAACATACAAAACATTAGCACCTATCCACTTAAGTACTTGCTTTGCTAATACCTTTCTCTGTTAACATCTATTTATTTTGGAATGCAGAGGATCATTTTGCAACATAAGCGCTTTTACAATTCCACCTTAGAGAAATTTTGAGAAAGAGCACATTTACATAGCCTAAGAGATGTGTACGTCTAAAAGAAGGTCACACATTGAGTTAAATCTTGCTGCACTATTTGGTTCAAAGGGAATTTTCCAGAAGCTTAAGTATATGCACAATACTAATGAAGAGAGGGGGGAAAATGAAGTGCATATGATCAGCTATGTGGAAAAGAAAATTAGTCACTTCCTAGAGGGAGTGAGCCCCTTCATTTCATGTTTCTAAGCTGTGCTTACATCACATCTGCAGGTTTTTAAGACTAGAATTTCTTACTGAATGGATAGTCCATTATTAGTGGGAAAATGTCCCTCTCCCCCTTTTAAAAATTAATAGACTGTATCTCATGGAGCAGCTTTAGGTTTACAGAAACATTGAACAGAACATACAGAGTTCTTAGGCACAATCTGTCTCTTCACATCCCTATTATTGACAACCGATTGGTATGGTACATTCCTTACTATTGATGAAACAATATTGATAATTATTAACTAAAGTCCACAGTTTATGTTAGAATTTCTTCCAGTGTTATATAGCTCTGTGAATTTTGCTATTTATCAATTATTGTTTTATAAAAATAGCTTCGCTTCCCTAAAAATCTGCTGTACTCCACCAATTCATCCCTCCCTCTTCTGTGCCAATCCAAACCCTGATGATCACTTACTTTTCAGCTCTCTCTATAGTTTGATAAAAAATGCCCCCTTTATGAATGCTATTTTGCCTTCAGTTTAAATACTACAGATATACTATGTAGCAAGTTTAAGCAGGCACATGTACATGGAAGTGGAACCCATATGTTTTCCATACAAAACAACCCACTGTGTGGACATCTAAAAAAAATGGACTCAGGTCTGGCATACATGAAGTAGGAGCTAGAAAATAAAAATTTCCATATCTTGGAAATATTGAGGTATCCAGAATTGAAGGTAAAGAAAGGTTTCCTGTAATTCCATTAAACTGTTATGACATGTACCAGGCAGTGCACCTAAATAAAAAAGAAACCTTGTTAAAAGTAACTTTCTGAATTGTGAAGGTAGTGACTAGTGCTTATCATTTCTCTCTTCTGGAGACCACAAGCCTGATCATCTGATATTTATTTACAAAAAAAATTTCAAGGTAGTGTTTAAATTGAAATGTTATAAAGACAAAGGAATGTCTCATTGAAAATGACTAAACCTGTAATTCTAAATATAAATTTATTATTGACCTATACCAGTGATGGCGAACCTTTTGAGCTTGTCGTGTCAGCATTTTGAAAAACCCTAACTTAACTCTGGTGCCGTGTCACATATAGAAATTTTTTGATCTTTGCAACCATAGTAAAACAAAGATTTATATTTTTGATATTTATTTTATATATTTAAATGCCATTTAACAAAGAAAAATAAACCAAAAAAATGAGTTCGCGTGTCACCTCTGACACGCGTGTCATAGGTTCGCCATCACTGACCTATACAGATATCTTAACACAATTATGTAAAACAGATGATATGTTGTGGGTTTCTGACATGCTTTTGCATTTCTGTCCTCCCTAAGAAAAATGTTGAAAACTTTACAACAGATGATGGCTAAGAGAAGTATTGCTGTATTGGTTAGAGCTTCAAGCTGCTATTTAGTTTTTCAAGATTCTCAGGTTTTGTTCTGCATTTGCTGTGTAATTCTGTTCTCGATCTTGGTTCAGAGCTGGAATATTGCTTGCTTATATCGAGGCCTTTATTACCAGAACATACATTATTTACATATGGCCCCCATGGAGGTGATTTGGATGTTCCTCTTCACTGCTTCTAAAGCCACAGCGAGCTTCTGGCAGGTGTTTCTTTCAGCTACTCATTATACACACTTTAGTCCTCTCAGGTGACTTAGGTATTTCCTATGACTTTCAGTGAATCCCGGATTGTCTGCTGACGTTTATCTCCAGAGTGCTAGACCTGTACCCTTGTAGGTGTCCTGACAAGGCAAAAACCTTGCACCTTAGCTAACAACATGATGCTTCCCTGTGTTTGTGTGGAAGCTCGCATTTGCTCCTGTTTGGAAGTGTGGCTCCTACTATCCCAGTTCAAGTGAAATGGTGGATAGAGAAGCTGTAGTAAAGTAAACATTATGCAGTCAACTCAGGATAGTGCACTGACTGGGAGCATTTGCATATGAAAGATTCCAGCCCTTGAGCTTTCTGTGTCAGCTGCCATACATTCTGGCATGCTAGCTCTCATTGCCTCTGAGGATACAATAATATGGAGAATGGAAACCAAATCTGAATACTAATATACTAGAGTTATTTGGGGGAAAGAGTAGCTTTAAAATGCCTCTGTGTTGGGCAACATTAAATGAGGTATATGTAAATCTTATTTTGATCTTGCTTAAAAAAAATCTGAAGTATGGAAATTTCATAAACCATAGTGCCAAATTTGCCTCTCTCTAAGATACTCAGCCAAAGGCCTGACACTACACTGCAATGAGCAAAATAACAAAACGTTAGACGAAGCCTTGTTTTTATTTTATTCCTGATTTGAGAATAGAAATTCTTTTGTGAGACTCAATATTTAAAGTTATTTAATTCAGTTGAGTGATTTGGGGGAGGGGGGCTGAGAATCAACAAAGATGAGCATTTTTCTTTAAAAAAAGCAATGGTAACTCAATAATAATAATAACAACTATAAATATAATAATACACATAACAAAAATAATATACCAGCTTTTAATGAGTGCCAGGCTCTTTTTGTAAGAAAACTTTTTTTTTTTCTTCATTGATTTTAAAGAGAGAGGAAGGGAGAGGGATAGAGAGACGAAACATCGATGAGAAAGAGAAACATCATCGATCAGCTGCTTCCTGCATTCCCCTACTGGGGATTGAGCCCGCAACCTGGGCATCTGCCTTGACCTAGAAACCAGGACCAGGAATCAAACCAGCAACCTCCTGGTGCCTAGGACTACACTTAACCACTGAGCCACACAAGCCGGACTGCCAGGTTCTTCCTTTTCTACTTCATTTAGTTCTCACAGGATCCCTCTGAAGCATGTTATATTCATCTCCATTTTAAAACAGAGGAGCCTAAGACTTTGAAATGTTAAGTCTTTTGTCCAAAAGCAGGTGGTTACAAAATGATAGAGCCAAACAAAAACCCAAGTCCTTGTTACTCCAAATTTGATTATCTTAATCTTTTTAATAAGCTAGATATAATGATAATATTTTTAAATGCCAAATTTATATAAGAAATTTACATAAGTGACTTAGGATCATCAGTTAGTAAAAATATATGCTTTATGTCATTTCATGTACTCTTAAAGATATAAAAATATATTTAGAAAGATACTTATAATTTATTATATGTAAATATTAATACATAATATTTGGACATTTATATTCTATAATGAGTATTAAAACATTTCCTTCCCTCTTTTTTATTATAAAATCATGTTAGTCAATTCATAAGATTTCAAAAGGCAGAACTGTACTAAGAAGAACATTTTAAAAAATATTTTTATTGATTTTGACAGAGGAAGGGAGAAGGAGAGAGAGAGAAAAACATTGATGTGAGAATGGAACATCAATTTGCTGCCTCCTGCATGCCCTCTTCCGTGGATTAATCCCATAATCCAGGCATGTGTATTGACTGGGAATTAAACTTGCAATCTTTTGATGCATGACATGCTGCCCAACCAACTGAGACACACTGGTCAGGGCAAGAAGAACATTTTAATCATTGAATCATTCTACCTAGTAGTTTTCAATGCAGTTTGCTGAATTTCTTTACAAGTTTGTACTCATAAAGGTGCATGCACCCCATAAATATATAATATTCTATTTATTATCTTTTACCTAAGTAGAATCATACCTAATTTTCCATTTAATATTATATCATGAGTCTTACATAAACATTACAAGATGAATCAAAACTATAATAAAATATTATTTGTGATACGTTATATTAAGTATTTCCTGCTCTGCTAGATTATGTTTCCAAAACAACATACTTAATCATAAAATGTTAGAAGACTCTCTTCTAAAACCAGAAGCAAGATAAGGATAACACCTCTCACAATACAAAATGTATTTTGGAAAGGAAGAAATTAAACAGCCATTATTAATATGACAATCTACCTACAATGTCCAAGGGAAGACAATGGAAAGATTCTAGAATTAATGACAGGTCAACTGCATATTATGTTCAAATTTTAAATGGAAAATTTATTGCAAAAAATTATAGAGAGTATGTTAGAATAACTTACTTATAACTACCATTAAACCTGTTAAATACCAAAGTGTAAGTCTGAGAATTGCATTGGACTTGTACAATTATATACTCTAATAGAGCACAAAAATTAACTAAAATAAGAAAAAAATTGGGTACAATTTCATGTTAGTGAATGGGAAAATTTAGTATTTTAAAATGACGATTCTAACAAATATAATCTATATATTCCATACAATTGGAATCAAAATGAAAAAGAAACCATTAGGGAATTTAATGAATAAAATGGCAAGTTCACATGTATGCGTAATGGTGATCTCTTCAATAAAATTGTGTTGGTGAAAATTGTTATATATTTGAAAGAAATATATTCCTACTGTACATTGCATTAACCAAGAATTTAAGGTAGAGAAAATTTTCATAATCTTAAGAATAATTTTTATAATTCTAAAAAGTAGGATAAAATATATAGGAGCTGTAAGGAAAATGGCTAAGATATTTTACCTTAAAAAGAGGTCTGTATTCCAAAATAAACTAAAACTCCATTCATAAGGCAAGTAGCAGATTCAGGAATATGTCTGCAGCATATGCATTAGGCCAAATGTTTGTATTTAGAATAAAAACCTCCTCAAAGGTATAAGGAAAAGACAAACTAAAAAATAGAATATGAGACAATGACATAAATTGGCAGGTTACAGTATTTAAAAGTGATTAGTCATACTACTTACTAATAAACATATCTTTAAATAAATATGGATTTTTACTTACCAATTAGAACTATTAAATTGATAACATCAAGTGTTAGTGAGGGAGTGAAATAACATATACTTTCATTCTCATTTGTAGATAGTACAAATTTGTTAATGAATTTGATAAAGCAGTATATTATTGTATATCAGCACTATATTTGTATGCCCTTTAATCACCATTTCTATTTCTATGAATCTATTTTGCAAAACTACATGTATATGAGCATTAAAATGCATGTATATAATTATTGAAGCTTTGCTTCATTCTTTTAAAAATAAAACAAGAGAACACCTACCCATCAATGATGAGTTCAATAAATTTTATATAACTACTAGGGGCCCGGTGAACGAAATTCGTGCACTGTGTGTGTGTGTGTGTGTGTGTGTGTGTGTGTGTGTAGTGTCCCTCAGCCCAGCATGCCCCCTCTCACATACTGGGAGCCCTCAGGCGTTGACCCCTATCACCCTCCAATCGCAGGATCGGCCCCTTGCCCAGGCCTGACGCCTCTGCCAGAGGCATCAGGCCTGGGCAGGGGACCCTCATTTCTCCCCATCACTGGTTCTGCCCCCAGCCCAGGCCTGATGCCTCGGCCAGAGGCGTAGACCCCCATCACCCTCCGATCGCCTGATCGGCCCCTTGCCCAGGCCTGACGCCTCCGCCAGAGGTGTCAGGCTTGGACAGGGGACCCCCATCTCCCCCTGATCACTGGCTCTGGCCCCCGCCCAGGCCTGAGGCCTCTGGCCCAGGAATCATGCCTGGGCAGGGGACCCCCATCTCCCTCTGATCGCTGGCTCCACCCCCTGCCCAAGCCTGACGCCTCTGACCCAGGATTCAGGCCTGGGCAAGGGGACCATCATATCCCCCCAATCCCCGGCTCCGCCCCCCACCCAGGCCTGATGCCTCGGCCAGAGGAGTTGACCCTCATCACCCTCTGATCACCAGTAACCGGATCGGCCCCTTGACCAGGCCTGAGGCCTCTGGCAGAGGTGTCAGGCCTGGGCAGGGGACCCCCAGCTCCCCGCAGTTGCAGGCTCCGCCCCTGCCCAGGCCTAATGCCTCTGGCCTAGGCGTCCGGCTCGGGCAGCAGGGACCAGCAGCTGCAGCGGCCCCGCGATCGTGGGCTTCACTTTAGGCCCAGGCAAGGGACCCCTAGCTCCCGGGACTGCCAGCTTCGACCGTGCCCAGCTCCCATCGCTGGCTCCACCCCTACTTCCTGCTATCACTGGCCAGGGCGGCAAAGGCGCCTGATTCTCCGATCATGGCTGGGGGGCAGGGCCAAGGCGGTCCCAGGGCCGCCTTGGCCCTCCCCCCCAGCTCTTAGCTCCCCCCTGGGTTTCCAATCACTGTCAGTGGCAGGGGGCTTCTTCCTGCTTTCCCTTTCGCCTCCCTGCATTTTGCCTACATATGCAAATTAACCACCATCTTGTTGGCAGTTAACTGCCAATCTTAGTTGGCAGTTAACTGCCAATCTTAGTTGGCAGTTAATTTGCATATAGCCCTGATTAGCCAATGAAAAGGGTATCGTCGTACGCCAATTACCATTTTTCTCTTTTATTAGATTGGATAGTATGCAGTACTGTGCAGCTGTTAAGAAAGGATAAATCAACTCAAATGAATTGATATAGAAAATCTTGAAAATGTTAAAATTTAGTAGTGATTATAGGGCAATACATAACAGGGTGCCATTTGCTTTTAAGGTGTGTATGTATAAATATCTATTCCTAAATTCATAAGAAAGTGGACTCTGAGTGCATACTGTACTGTATACTGGTTGGCTGACTCTATCAGTCCTATAAACTCTCCAGTCATATGTTTTAGCATTGGTTGGGTTTTTGTTCCAAGGGTGAGCCTTTTATGATGTAAGTCGAACGACTGTGTAATTTATGATCCAAACTTGGATATGTTTCGGAGTGAATGGGCACACTATTAATAATTATGCATAATAAAAGGCACAAACCATATCTCTCCCAGCAAACCTCACTACTGTTCCAGCCATTCGTGATATATGATCTCTATAATTTATTCCAGTCAGTGAATTCTATTCTTTCTCCACCATTTGTTTGGATACATGCATCTAATCTAAAAAGAGTCAATTACAAAAACAAGACTTTTGTAGATACTACTACTTAAAAAGCAAATAAAACAAAACACAGGTTGGCTGAGTTGGTGGGAGCATCGTCCTGTATACCAAATGGTTGTGGGTTCGATTCTGGGTTAGGACACTTACCTATATTGGGGATTTTATCCTGGCCTGGGAGCATATGGGAGGCAACGGATGGTTCTCTCTCTCTTTAAAATCAACAAACATATCCTCAGGTGAGAGTTTTTTGTTTTTTTTTTAAACCCCTTTCTCTGAACGTTGAATATACATTTTCCCATATATATGGCAACAGGGAGTTTGGATTCCCTGCAGCTATTTTGAGAGCACTAAGAAAACACCTAGAGCTGTGTGTGCCCTGAATTTTGCGGATGCTGTGGCAGACCATAGAAACAAGTAAATCAAAACATTTTTTGGAGGCACTTAAATCATACCTCACTTGAAAGTAGTTTCAGAATAGTATCATACTTTTTTCAGTTACATTAAAAAGTTTCCTGTTTTGATCAATTAGAGTTGGTTTTCTGTCTTCTCAACACATAGTACTAAGAAATACACACTCAGAATCATGGTCAGTGATGGTAACCTCTCCTTGGTGTTTGGAAGTGGAAAATACATAGAGGCACAATAAGTTTATATTTTTTCATGTTCCATCTATGTTTTTAATATTTTTAATATTATTACCCTTTATAAAATAAATGGCAAATAAATACTCTTTAAGACTTTTATATGATAGATTAAGGATTAAAACGATATATTTTGATTTTGTGTTTTGCAAATTAGGAAAAAATTACATATTACTGTATCTCTTTGAAGAATTCCTTTCTATTTTGAAATACCTTTAATAGAAACTTTATTTTCTTTCTTTGGCTTTCAATTACTGAGTTATTTTAGGTTATATTATTTTAATACTTTTTTAGCCAATTATGTTTATGATCTATAATATCTATCTGATGTTAATGCTCAGTATTATTTTTTATTTTACTTTATTTATTAAAAGACATTGGGTAAATTTTTATTGAGCCTTTTAGTTTACAGCATGAGGTAAAAGGAAAATGAGTTTTCCTTGACCCGTCTTTTACACAGCTGTAGTAAAATATTTTAAACTTCAGAAATGTATAGCGGATTACATTTCTTAAAAGTTTGGGGAGAAAGAAACAAGTTCTAACATAACTCCTTGAATTTTCCAGTTGACTCTTCCCTTACAACAGTAACTAGCTATCTTTAGTTACATAAGTTTCTTCAAGGCCATTGCTGATGTCTTTAGAACTGAAGCATTGTTATTTCAATCAATACCCACTAATTCCACTTCAAAAATGAGTTTTGCATTTAGTGGAATTTTGGCGTCAGGCTGACCTTTCTCTCTCCATAAGCCCATTCTGGCTCAATCTCCAGTTTTTCTCCTTTACTCAGAGTCATGAGCGCTTCATCCCATCCTCTGATGACTGCCTATTCCAACCTTAGAGCTTAAAGGCTTGGCATTCTTCTTTCAACTCGTTTGAATATTGGCATCAAAAACTGTGCCATCTTGTAGTATCTCTGTATACCAGCAGTGAGCAACATCTTCCTTTTGGGGGAAGTTGGTTTAAACCCCATCCCCTTTTAAGGACAGATTTTGTATGTTGGTGGATCCTCATCCAGAGTCTCTTCAGACTTGGTTTCTTTGGGTTTATCTTCATTAAGCTTCACATTTTTCATCTGCTCGGACACTACTTATACTTGGAATATCCTTGACACACTTTCAAAGAGATGGTTATAGATTGTACCCAAATGGTCCCTGTTAGCTACGTTGGCCACATTTTTAATGTTTCCTAATAACAGGTTTTGCAAGAAACCGTGGCCCTGTAAGAACTTGAGTGTCCTTCTTGGGTAGCTGCTCACTGTACTGCTGCTTCATGGTCCAGGCCTGTGGCATGCCATCTTCCCTGCTGTGCAGCTTGACTCTCATTTTTAAAATCTATATTTCATATTGTAAAGTATGATTCATTTCTACTGACTGCACTACATCTTTAAATCATGTTTTTCAAAAGTAATTCATCTATTGTCTTGAAGTATACTCTATATAAACTTGTTACCTTTACATGAAATATAAAACTTGAATTAGTATATTTCTTTTAGTCATGCTTTTTTAAAAATATACTGAATCTTGTGCCATTCATTGTCAGGAAAAAAAAAAAGAATAGTCTTCTAAACGCTTATTTAAAGCTTAAAATATTCTCTGTGTAGGTTTGAATTATATTTTGTCTTCAAATTTATAAATAATAAAATATAGCAAGGTAATATTTATTGTATACTATATCCTGACAAATGGTTACACAAGTCATAATCATCTTATAAATTTTTCCAGGCATTCTCTGAATTAATTATTATCATGAATGAATGAATTTTAATTCACTTCTTTTGGAATGTGATAAACCTTTAAATGTATTCATACTTTAAGTTTAGACAATTTTTCTGACCATTGTTTTGGATATAATTGATATCCTAATTTTGTATTTCTTCAGAACAACGTAATTTTGCATATCCATTCTCCATCCTTCAGATCTCTCAACTTTTCCACTTTCTTCCTGACTTCTCTATTCTACTCTGCAGTTTAGCACATCTTATTAAATTTTTTTACACAACACTGGTGGGGTTTTATATTAAAAAAAAACAATAAGACTTTTCTCTTTTTTTTATTTTCTTCATTATACATTTAAAATATGTAATCTATAATAATAAAAGCATAATATGCTAATTAGACCGAACAGCTGGACGTCCTTCTGGATGAAGCTGGGCCTGCGAGGGCTGAACCTCTTACACGAATTTTGTGCATCGGGCCTCTAGTTGTTTTATAGGTTCCCTTTCAATCCATTTTTTAAATCAGATTTATCATTTCATTTTTAACTGTGGTATTTTCTATTCACTGCTCCCTTTTATCTTTTCTGTTCCATTCTACTTCAGTTTTAAAGCGATATATATATATATATATATATATATATATATATATATATATATATATATATAATCACTAAATAGCTCTATAAACTTTTCTCCTATTTAATTTGAGAAAAACTGTAAGGATTTCTGCCCTTCCCTCTTGCCTGAATAGTGTTAAGGTCTATAGTTGTTAACCCAGTGTTTGATGTCTGAATTTATTTTGTTTCTGCTGACTTAAGATGCTATTTTGTTTCTGCTGACTGATTCTGCTAACTTAAGATGTGGACATCTTCTAACACAATTGCTAGATTTTGTATTTGAAAAAAAATCAAGAACATAAACCATTGCAATCTCCAGTTTACTCTCAGATCTTTCCTAATTTATGTTTGTGTTTTAATTCTGGGAATTTCACTACCTATGTGAAATATTTTATTGTTGTTACCTTACCTCTACTTCTGTGCCAAACCAAGATTCATTTTATACCAGATATTACCTTAATGCTCGATTCTTTATCCTATTACATATAAAGTTCTGATACCAAAGAGGGTACATATTACCAATGGCTACTTGAAAATGCGGCAGCCATACTGGAAAAAACGACAACTATAAGATTTTTCTGATAGAAAGTAAAGATGGACAAACTGTCCTCCTAATCTATTTCCCTGCCAGCATGTTTGCTTCATGACAAGCCATGCATCACAGTGAGTGATGAATTGCTTCTTACAGTTAAGTTCCTGTGTCCCTGTATAAAGTAAATTTTCTCCTTTTAGATGGATAAAGAGGTTTGGTATGTCTCAACCAAGTATTGCATTATGTGCCTTGTTTCTTTTTCTGTTTTCTCAATTCTGCTGGAAGTTATCAGATGCTATTTTTTAAAACAAATTATTACTTTCTAAGCACCATTTAACATTACTGGGAAAGGCTTGTTCTATAAAAAAAGATCTAAGGGAAATATATGTTGTCAATCTATTTGTAAATTATGGGATTGTGATTGACTTACATTTCAAATGCCTCAATTTCTATTTTTAATTTAAAAAGTAAAGTCATTTGTGTTGTTTCTATTTGTGTGTGTGTGTGTGTGTGTGTGTGTGTGTGATTTTCATGTCTATTTTAAAGAAAACCATGGCATAAATATGAACATGAATTTAATTTTAGAAACTCTTTGTGAAAGTTGAAACGAGCACTATTATGTGTCTTGTGGTTTACTTGGCTTACATGGCAGTTATTGACAGAGGAAGAACTTCTACATTTATAGACCTCAAAAATTATTCTTCTAGTGGCGGCTCAAATACATACATAGTTTGGTCTGAACTTCTGTCCTGACTTTCAGGGTAATGACCTCTGGCATAGAGGATAATGCTCATCATTGCTATTGCTGTGGGTAGTAAAAAAAGACTTATGTAATACCATATTGGTAGGAACATGTCCTTACCAATTATTGCACTGCCAGTGTCTGTCTGTCTGTCTGTCTGTCTGTCTCTCTTTTTGAGGACAGGATCAGATTAGGATGATCTTTCAGTTCACCTTGTAAAGATTATTTTCTAGTACTGCTATTATCTTGAAGATTATATATGAGTCATTTTATAAAAATAAAAATACATGTGAGTGTTAAGTCTGTAGAGTTGTCACATGTTCTAATTTAACATACATAATTGGTTTCTATACTTTGTTGATACATCCCAAATATCTCACAGGATAAATGTAGCTAAGGACAGAAATATTTTAATCACTGTATTTATTTTAGAATTGATTTACTTTTCATGTTTTTATGAAAAAGAATTGCCTTAAATAGTATTAGTTTTATATCTATAAGAATTTTCAAGGAAAGTAATTGTATTAAAATCAATTTAGATAGATAGATAGTTTGATATATTATAACAGCATATGACAAGTAAGGGAATGAAAAGAGGTATTACATTAAAAAGAAAAAATTATAGCATTCATTTATAATTCAGATAACTTTTGAAAGAATTAACTGTGGCTTTTTTTATTAATATATAAAAACCCTTAGGTAAATGCAAACTAATAAAAACTCATTTATTAGTTAAAAATTATCTTTTTTGCCATTTAGTGTGAATAATAAATATTTTATAACAATACTTTCAATATACACTCTCAACAATTATTAGGCTGTAAGTATTCCATTGTTTAAATTGTTATTTGTTGCATCCTTTTATTTATTCATTCTTTCCTTTGCTACTTCCTTTATTACAGTAATGGCTTACATCCACAAATATAAAGAGCAAGCTAAAGAACTATAATCAGACGTCTTTGTAGAGCACATAGCTCCAAGTAGTCATTTTTTAAGCCAACATTTGACTTAAAATGTGCACATTAGAAAAAATCTTTCTCTGTTTTGGGGATTATTCATTGCTTTTAAATAGAAATCAAAGGCAACTATTCTTGGTGTGGTATAAAAAAAAATCATGCCTGGTGTAAAAAAACACCCCCCCCCCCCCCATGTAAACAGGAAAGGCGGGGGTGGGGGGAAACTTGGTGATTCTACACTATAAGAAGAGAAAATGTTCTTAGTCAGGATTGACTAAATAAAACTTGGTTTCCCTTTAGCAAATCACAAAGCAAAATGAGAACTAAAGTCATGGTATAAGGGAGGAAGATTCAGGAGAGTGATTTCAAGTTTCTTCATGTAGAGACTACTCTTTTTATTTTTTTATTTTTATTTTTTAAATATATTTTGTTGATTTTTTACAGAGAGAAAGGGAGAGGGATAGAGAGCTAGAAACATCGATGAGAGAGAAACATCGATCAGCTGCCTCCTGCACGCCCCCCCAGTGGGGATGTGCCCGCAACCAAGGTACATGCCCTTGACCGGAATTGAACCTGGGACCCTTCAGTCCACAGGCCGACGCTCTATCCACTGAGCCAAACCAGTTCGGCGAAACTACTCTTTCTAAAAAAAATACTTTATTTTATGTTTTTTTTTGAAATTTTTCAATTATATTTTGACATATTATATTAGTTTTAAGTATACAGCATAGTGATTAGAAATTTATTTAATTTATGACATAATCAACCTGTTAAGTCTAGTATCCATCTGACACCATATAAAGTTATTACAACATTATTGACTATATCCCTATAACTACTTTTATAACTGGAAATTTGTGCATCTTCATAGAGGATTTTTATATGTTTTAGATTGATTTTAAAGAGAGTGGAAGGGAGAGGGGGATAGAAACATCGATGAGAGAGAGACATCGATAGGGTGCCTCCTGCACCACCCCTACTGGGGATTGAGCCCACAACCTGGATATGTGTCTTGACCAGGAATTGAATGGGTGAACTATTGGTTCATGGGTTGATTCTCAACCAACCACTGAGTCACACCTGTCAGGCAATTTGTGCATCTTAATTCATTCCCCCTTTTCACCCCTTTCTTCAACCTTCCTCCTCACATCTGGCAATCATTAAAATGTACTCTTGTATCTATGAATCTGTTTCTGTTTTGTTTATTAATTTATTTTGTCTTTTACATTTCATATATAAGTGAAATCATACGGTATTTGTCTTTGAGGCTACTTTTTATGATCATAGGGGGAAAAATGATAACAAGTGAATTGTGGATTTACATCAGTACCAGTATCCTAGTAGTGACTTGATTAGTATTTTATTAAGTCTTTCTCAAGATTTATGCTTTTTTATCTTTCTTAGGTATATAAAAGAGAAAGTCTAATATATTGAGGGTGTCCATGCTCAGGAGGAATGCATAATCTTACTGAGAAGACAACTTTTCAATACAGAAGCTCAGAAATATTCAGTAGAGAACATGATCAAATTCTAAATTGTCTAGCTCTTATTGTAAATGCAGTTTGAGTTAAGAGAGGAATAATTTCAACATTGGAATTTAAGAGCATCTCTGAACAGGCTCTGAATGTTGGAAAGAAAGGAAGTATAAGTAGGATGAAGAATTTAAGACAGATAGCTGATTTTAATTGAGTGACTTACTGTATTAGTTCTCTATTGCGTCCAAAGCAGATTGTCACACATTTAGCATCTTAAAATAGCACAAATTATCTCACTGCTTACCAATAAATCCAGGTGTGCGCAACTGATTTCTCTGTTTCATGTCTTCCAAGGCCAAAAGCAAAGCATTGGCTGTCTGAGGTCTCACCTGGATGCTCTGGGAGAGAATCTCCTTCGCAGCGTTTTTAGCGTGCTGGCAGAATCCAGCTCCTGTTGTAGGGCTGGGTCCTTGCTAACTGTTGTCTAGGAGCCTCTCTGATCTCCTTAATATCTCATGCATTTCTTGGTTTATGGTTCCATTCATCTTTATAAGTATCATGGTGGATTGAGTTTTCACACTTGAATCTCTCTGACCTCCCATCTTGGCCCCAGCCTGAAAACATTCGATGCTTTGATAGGGTTCATGTGATAATATTGGACCCAAACAGATAATCCAAAATCATCTATTTTAATCTTCATAAATAAATTACATTTGCAAAATGTCTTTTGCCTTATAAGCTTACATACACATTAGGCTATGAGAATTAGGGGGGGACTTTTTATTACCATTTGAGAATGTGCTGATGGGACTGTCAAAACTTCATCTGTTTGCTTGAGGATATTTTTTGCCTTTCCAAATTTGTTAAACTAGTGTGCAATATGGGCAGGAAGTGCCAGAGAATTAATACTCCAGAGTAGCAAGCAGCCTTCAACTAATGAGTAAAGGAATCGGTATATATTTTATAAAGCCTCCTAATACATCTGATGGGAAACTACTAAAAAATGTGTCCTACATCATTTCCCAGGCTTCCACAACAAGATTAAGGCCCAGTTGTCAATAGTAGTCATTTATTTAAAAGTGAACCTTTTTTTTCTTTAATCTTCTTTTTTTCTTTTAATTCCTTATTCCCTAGCAATGTCTCCTGGGATTAAATTCAAAATAACTACTTGCACTTATATTTTTGACCAAGAATGTACTTTTGGAATTCTTAAATTCAGACAGGTAAAATAACCTTTTTTTTTTTTTTACTTTTGCTCACTGATTTATGTTCAGAGTGTGTTTAGCATACAAAATAGTAACTAACAATTGAAACACATTTTAATACTTAGAAAGATCTATTCCCAGCTATTGCTGTAGTTAATACTTATAGAAATTTTCTGAGATGGGAATTTTTATAGCCCATTTTAGAGATGAAGAACATAAAATTACAGAGGTTGGGTAACTGATGACAGTCATGGATTGTAAATAATGCTAATTATATATTTAGAATCTCAACTCGAATCCACTGACTTCAAATCTTTTACTTTTCCTCTTCCATACATTGTGCTCAACAAGGTAAATATCACCTATTTCCTTATTGCGTGCATGGATATTTATTTACAGAGGGTTTATATAATTTGACTAAGGTCACAAAGCTAGAGGGGAACATAATCAATACTATAATTTCAGTGTTCTTATTCATAATTTTGTTCTTTCCAATATATTGCAAGATGTTTAAGCAAATTGAAGCCAACTATTAAACATTTTGAATATTAACCAAAAGGTTTGGGAAATAACCATCATGGCAATTAAATTGCATGAGAGGTTTTTGGAAAGTTAAATAATGAAAATGTTATTTTATATTGACTTATTTGATTGCTTTTGGCCAAAAGTCTGGCAAAGAGTGTTTTAAGAAAATTAATCTGCCAAAGGTATGCAGGATTATTTGGAGGAGTACAAGACTGAGGTCAGAGAATGTAAAGGAGAAGTTATTTTATCCAGGCATCACGTGACAAGGACCTGAAATAGGCAAGGAGACAAGAAATGGATAAGTGCCAGGGACAATTATGGAAGAAACTAGAGGCCCAGTGCACAACATTCGTGCACTCGGGAGGGTGGGGGTCTCTTCAGCTGGGCCTGCCCCCTTTAGCAGTCCGGGAGCCTTTGGGGGATGTCCGACTGACAGCTTAGGCCCTCTTCCCATGGGGAGGGACAGGGAGTGGACCTAAGCCACAGTCAAGCATCCTTAGTGCTGCCACTGCTGCTGCACTCACCAGCTGTCCCCCGGCTTGTGGCTCAGTGGGACTCCCCTTGTGGGAGTACACTGACCACCAGGGGGCAGCTCCTGCATTGTACATCTGCCCCTTGGTGGTCAGTGTGCATCATAGTTACTGGTCCTTCCGCCATTCAGTTGATTTGCATATTACCCTTTTATTATACAGGGTAGAGTAGTAGAGGTGAGAAATTTATTACAAGAGAGAGATGTTGCTATCCTGTATAATGAAAGGGTAATAGGCAAATTTACCCTAATGACGGTATGGGGATGACTGGTCACTATGATGCACACTGTGCACCAGGGGGCTGATGCTCAACGGAGGAGCTGCTCCCTGGTGGTCAGTGCGCTCCCACAGGGGGAGGTCCGCACAGCCACAATCCAGGCTGACAGCTGCGAGTGCAGTGGCAGTGGCAGGAGCCTCTCTTGCCTCCTTGGCAGTGTTAAGGATGTCTGACTGTGGCTTATGCCTGCTCCTCGCCTAAGCCGTCAGTTGGACATTCCCCAAGGGTTCCCAGGCTGCCAGAGGGATGTCTGACTGCCAGCTTAGGCCCAATCCCCAGGTGGACATCCCCCATGGGGTCCTGGACTAAGAGAGGGCGCAGGCTGGGCTGAGGGCCCCCCCCCCCCAAGAGTGCATGAATTTTCGTGCACCGGGCTTCTAGTGTTATAATAATAATACATCTGTATTTTTCTTCACTACATATTAAAAAGTATTTGTTTGCCTGTGACAATATATATGAATGTGTGTGTGCAAAATCTATAGTAGAAAATTTAAAGTGAGATCTTACTCAAATTTTTTGAGTATATGTGTGTTACCTACTAATCTATCATCAAACAATCCTTTTTTCACACTGTTTAAAGGCCTAGAGATTCATTTCCCAAAAGGGAATAGGATTATAAGTCTCTTTTTCAAAAGTAGGTGTTGATTACTAACATTATTAACACACTTATCAGGGTTAGTTAATTACCTGGAATGCATAAGAAAATTCCAAGTTATATGGAATAACCTAATTCCCTAGTAAGACTGGAAGACCCACAGAGTTCTTCAGTCTGTATGAAAGAAGCCATATTAATACCCTTGTTTTGCATATAGTTTGTAACTATACGCTTTTGTATGTACTTTTGGTATTGTCATACCAGGTTATAAATACAACTCAAGATACTTTATCATAAGTATTAACCTCATGTTTACATAATGAAAGAAAGGAAATAATCTGATAATTTACCTGTAATGCATTATCCTGTCTCTTATGAATGCGTATAACAGAATTCCACAGGGTATCCCAGCTTCCATTTTACCTGTCACTCCTTTTCATAGTCTATTCTCAATTTATAGCAGCTGCAGAGAACTTAAAAGAAAAATAATCTTAAATCATTTCATGCCATTTCTCTACTTAAAACACTCCAGTAGCTTCGAAATCCTAAGCCTTTATCATGATAAAGAAATCTCCATCATGCTCTAATGTATGCCCATGTACTTGACTTGATCTACTTCTCTTTCTTTCATGAGGTTTTAGCTCCCTTGATATTCTGTATGTTCTTTAAAGCTTCTTTCACCAATTTCCATTATTTTTTACCCCTAAGCCTTGCCTGAAACCTCCTAAAGGACTTCACATAACTGCTTCTCCTCATAATTCAGAACTAAAATCCAATATTACTTCCTCAGAGAGGCCAGCCTAATTGGTCTAGAATACACCTTGCATAGCACTCATATCTATTAGAATTCATTTTTGTTTCATTGATTTATATTGTTTGATTCTCACTACTAGGATATTTCTCTATCACAAAAACCAGTCATAATAGTGAGTAATCACTAAATAACTGTTAAATTCATTAATAAATGGAATAATAGAAGGCACTAACCAATAAATGATTGTATAATCATTTTAATTCTTATAATAAACTGCTTGGTAGATATTTTAATATCTAAGGAACTTAGGTATAGATTATGTCTAATTTATATCTGATCCTTAATAGAAGTTAATATTTTGAAAAGTATGGAATAGTTATCTTTACATCAAATGATCATTTTTAACTATAATAATTAGACTGTGGATTTTATATAATATTATGTGATTTCCTAATAATTTATATCTAAGTAGATGTTTACAAAATGTACTATGGGTATGAGAAAATAGAATGAATTATAATTGAATATGTTAATGTATGATATTTTTGAAAATTATTAAATTATGATAAGAAATAATGAAAGGTAGTATAAAAGTAAGAAAAGAGAGGAAGAAGAGAGGAAAAAGAAAGAGGTGGAGGGAGAGAGAGAAGAAGAGAAATACAGAAGGGGAATAGAATTAACAGATATTGTAAAACAAGTCTACTGTGAATCTAGCATTCTCACTTTTAAAAAGAAGGACCATAAATTTAAAGTCATCATTCATCAGTATAGTTTATCAATAGCAGCAAAAATTGATTCTGAGATAGCATTGTTGATATCAGTTCAGACTTTTAAAAACTTAAACGTGAGGTAAGCAACATAGAGGCACTATTTTTTTTATTGGAATTGAGGAATTAATATCAATTGTGGCCCAGCCAGTGTTGCTCAGTGGTTGAGTGTTCACCTATGAACCAGGAGGTCACAGTTTTCATTTTTGGTCAGGGGACATGCCAGGTATCCCCCGTGGTGAACATGCAGGGGCAGCCACTCAGTGATTCTCTCTCATCATTAATGTTTCAGTCTCTCTCTTCTCCTTTTCTCTTGAAATCAATAAAAATATATATTTAGAAAAAAAACAATTGTGATAGCAGTCACTTAGGCTATAGTGTCACATAAGTAGTACTGTGAAAAGGTCGTTTCAGAATACTTACAATAAATTTTCATTAGTGGATAGGGAAGGGAAAATGCAAAGCTTTAGGAAAAAAGATAAAGGGACAACTTAAATAGGGTTTTGCAAGCTACATTAAATTGTCTGGATTTTGAACTCCTTTAGCTTTTCCTTATCTGTGAAGCTCTTTATCTGACCCTCAATTCTGAATGATAGCTTTGCTGGATAAAGTAATCTTGGTTGTAGGTTCTTCGTATTCATCACTTTGAATATTTCTTGCCACTCCCTTCTGGCTTGCAAAGTTTCTGTTGAGAAATCACCTGACAGTCGTATGGGTATTCCCTTCTAGGTAACTGAGTTTCTTTCTCTTGCTGCTTTTAAGATTCTCTCTTTGTCTTTTGCTCTTGGCATTTTAATGATGATTTGTCTTGATGTGGTCCTCTTTGGATTCCTTTTGTTTGGGGTTCTCCACCAAACCAGTATTATATGAAATGCTGAAAGGTATCCTTTAAGAAGAGGAAGAAGAAGAAAAAGGTAAAGATACAAATTATGAACAACAAATACACATCTATCAACAAGTGAATCTAAGAATCAGGTGAATAAATCATCTGATGAACAGAATGAACTGGTGATTATAATAGAATCAGGGACATAGAAAGGGAATGGACTGACTATTCTTGGGGGGGAAAGGGGTGTGGGAGATGCAGGAAGAGACTGGACAAAAATCGTGCACCTATGGATGCGGACAGTGGGTGGGGAGTGAGGGCGGAGGGTGGGGTGGGAACTGGGAGGAGGGGAGTTATGGGGGAAAAAAAGAACAAATGTAATAATTTGAACAATAAAGATTTAATAAAAAAATTGTCTGGATTTTTATCTCAAGTTTGATGTCAAATTTCATGTAAAGGCTTTATATGAACAAAATTGCATGTACATTTCTATTTTCAGAAGGATCACTGGGGCGGGGGAAATTGGACTTTTAAGAAGTTGCTACAGGTATCTAGTTGGGAGATAATGGTGGTATGGAGACAGAGGTGGTATTCTGAGAGGAGGGACAAGTTCAAATCAAAGAAAACTTAGACTATTTTATTTTACTGGAGCTAGAAATATTAGAATATTAAAAATAAGACATGTCAAAATGTAAGTGATTTTAAATATCTGTTCTAAGATATTCCACTGTGCATACTGTGTTAAAATATGTTTTGTGTGTGTGTGTTTTTTTTTGTTTTATTTTGTTTTTAGGTTAGTGGTTTTCAAACTAGAAACCTATAACAGCATTAGCATCACGTGAGAACTTAGTAGATCTACTAGTACAAATGATTGTGCCTCAAGCCAGTCCTACTGAATTAGACACTCTGAGGTTCCTGACAGGCAATCTGATGTTAACACATCCCTTCCTCTGTCCCCTGCCCTGTAATTCCAATGCATACTCAAGTTTGAAAGCACAGTAAAACCTGCATCCCTTGTTTGTTTATTCATTTTGTTTTGTTTTGTCTTAAATAGTCCCTCATTTGATTTTCAATATACATTTCAAAACAGCATATCAAAATCTCCATTTGCAAAGTGAAGGTTTTTCAAAATAATATGGAACACAGGACATTACACAAATTATTAGACACAAGTAATCAGGGGCACAAGGCCCTGATAATAAGGTGCTGTGTAAATAAACTAAAATAGCTTATAATGGACAAAAGCTAAGGACTTTGGAAATTAACCCCTATCGGGTATATCATTGGCAAATATAGGTGCTGTGTAAATAAACTAAAATAGCTTATAATGGACAAAAGCTAAGGACTTTGGAAATTAACCCCTATCGGATATATCATTGGCAAATATGTCCTCCCATTTAAAGGTAGAACTTTTAATTTTGTTGGTGGTTTCTTTTGCTGTGTAGAAGCTTTATATTTTAATGTAGTCCCGTTTGTTTATTTTCTCTTTAGTTTCCCTGCCCTAGGAGATGTATCGGTAAACACATTGCTGTGAGAAATGCCTGAGATATTTTTGTCTATGGTTTCTTCTAGGAGTTTTATGGTTTCACGACTTACATTTAAATCTTTTATCCATTTTGAGTTTATTCTTGTGTATGGTGTAATTTGGTGGCTTAGTTTCATTTTTTTTCCCATGTATCTGTCCAATTTTCCCAGAACCATTTATTGAAGAGACTGCATCTATTCCAAGGTATGCTCTTGCCTCCTTTGTCAAATAAGAATTGAGCATAATGGCTTGGGTTGATTTCTGGGTTCTTTGTTCTGTTCCATTGACCTATTTGCCTATTCTTGTGCCAGTACTAAGCTGTTTTCAGCAGTGGCTTTATAGTACCATATAACTTGGTGTCTGATATTGTGATTCCTCCAACTTGGTTCTTCTTTCTCAAGATTACTGTGGCTATTCAGGGACTTCTTTGGTTACAATTAAAAAATGTGTAAAGGACCTAAATAGATACTTTTCCAAAATGGATGTGCATATTTTCTATGTTCTAATATATTACACTCCATTACTGCTAGATTAAATTTTTTGTTAGATACTGAAATTTGTGTTTTCTTCATTTATCTCTGGATGCATTTAGCCCTGGAAAATAAAACTTTGCAATTTTTGGTAATATTTGAACATGATTTAAAATATACCAAATAACATGTCATTATTTCCTTTATCTGACAAATAAAAACAAGTAAACATCAAGTGTTACTTAACATTCAAGCTTCCATCAGTGATGCGGTTTGCTGTAATCATCATAGATTACATTAAAATAATCATTATATTTGTATCATGAAATAAATGTCAATTCATTAAAGATTCTAATAATATAGAGCTTGGAAAAATCACTTACAATTAAAAAGTCTATTTTAGCATTATCTGTGTCATAAATATAATTTTAATTTCTCATTTCAGCTAATCATCTGAGTAACATTCTACTTAACAATTAATATTTATTATATCAAAGCGGGGCTTTTACTCAACTCTCATTTCTTTGGAAACCATGTTTAAACTCAATAATGATGCTCATGTTATTCTTTTTTTTTTTTTTCCAAATTGAATAAATAACAGAACATTGTTGGCAGCACACTTTTTCTGTGTCTAAACAAATATATATTAGCATTTTAGGAAAGCCCACTCCTTGATATGTATAGAGACTGTACTTCATAAAGACTTATCAATCTCTTTTCAGTCTAAATCATAGTGTACAAAATAACCATTAAATAAAAATCTTATGACTAGCATTGAATTTGGGAAAGAGAAAAAAAAATGCTAAGCCCGTTTTCTTCTAACATGAACTACTAATATGACAAGAGCTAATACATAGTCTCTAAGTCAGGGATTTTGTCCAAATACAATTTAAACAATCTTCTAGCATGCATATATAATAATCATTGCTTTTCCACATTTGATGCATTAATTTTATATGAAGTCTAACTGTCATTGGGAGGAATTTTGCCAAAAGCTTTTTCTGCTTTCTCTGTGAGAATAATATTCTCATTAATATTATATCTGATTTTGCTAACTCCTTAAAAGAAGTTTGACTTGGGCATGTTTTTGCTACAGTTGGGACAACTTTGAATGATGTTTCTGTTCTGGGGCACATTCTTGCCTTTAGCAACAAAATTAATCAATTTTGTATGAGTGAACATTACTTTGGTTTTATTCTGGAAAACACAGTTTCCTGAGGTATCCTTTGCTTTATTTTAAAAAACGAAAAGATTCACATTATTGATGTTTCATGATGCTATTTGAAGTTTCATAAAAGACAACATATTGGGAAATAGAATAATATAAGTCCAATAAATTTCATATTTCAGATATTCATTAGCACACTTCTAACTCTCACTTCTTTTGCTTTGTTTTGGTTACTTGTTCAAAACAATCTCACTCAGAAATTCACTTAGCTCACCACTCAAGATAAAAAGTTTTATATTAAAGTTTGGTTTTCTCATAAATTTAATAATATCATTTTGAATGATGTTTTATTTATTTTCATCATTATTTTAGCCCCTCATAATAATTTCTAAAGCATTGACTTAATTTTATAGTTCAGGTATAGAAATAAAAAACTTAAAATATAACAAACATAGCAAAATAGAAAAACATGTGATCCTGTATAATAAAAGTCTAATATGCTAAGTGTCCAGTCATCTGTTCAACCAATCAAAGCATAACATGCTAATGATATGCTAAGGCCGTTCACCTGCTCGCTATGACATGCACTGACCACCAGGGGGCAGACAGTTGATTGGTCGACCAGTCGCTATGACATGCACTGATCACCGGGGGCAGATGCTCTGACTGGTAGGTTAGATTGCTGCTGGGGTCTGGCTGATCGGGACTGAGCGAGATGGGCCAGGCACTCCCTGGAGCCCTCCTGTGGTCCTATTGGCTGGCCAACCTCCTGCACCCCTCCCTGGTGCCAGTCGTGCACTGGTGGGGTTCTTTGGCCTGGCTTGCACCCTCTCGCAATCTGGGACCCCTCAGGAGATGTTGGAGAGCTGGTTTCAGCCTGATCCCACAGGCCAGGCTGAGGGATCCCACTGGTGCATGAATTCGTGCACCAGGCCTCTAATCTAATATAAAAAAATATTTTGCCTTTTAAATGTTAGTGGATAAAAAGTTACAAGTAACAACTTTACCATAATGTTTAGTAAGGGAATCATGTCATTTCACTACAAATTATAATTTGTCATATATTTAAAATTTGTGAAATGTTTTCTAATACAATTGTTTTATTATTTTTCTGTGTTAAAACTACCATATAGCCTAAGAAAATTTCAATAGACAGAAAAACCACAAATGATTCTCAGACTGCATATCTGCCCGCCTGCCCTAATCATAAGTATTGTGATTTTATTAAATTAAAGTGAGTACTGTTTAATCAATTTAACTTTTTTAAACTTTATTTTTATTGTTGGTAGTATTACAGATGTCCCCATTGCCACCCCCCCCCCATTGCCCACCTCCACCTGACCCCCACTTCTTCCCTCTGGCCATCACCACACTGTTGTCTGTGTCTATGTGTCCTGCATATCTTTGGCTAATCACTTCACCTTCTGTTATCCAGTCCTCCCCCTTCTCCTCCCCTCCGACAGTTGTCAGTCTGTTCTATGTATTCATGCCTCTGTTTCTCTTTTCTTCATCAGTTTATTTTGTTCATTGTATTCCACATGTGATACTTATCTTTCTCTGACTGGCTTATTTCGCTTAGCATAATGCTCTCCGGGTTCCTGGTTTCAGGACACTGTCCTCAGGGGAAAATGAAGAGGCAATTTACTGTTGCTCGCACAGCATTGCAAGATTAGGAGAAGACACACAATCTTGCAACTTCTCCCCTAGGAGGGAGCAGGAGGGATGGAACTTACATCCAAAGTCCTACTCTGTAGGTGCACTCCCCTAGGGGAAAGGAGTGGGTGGCTTACTGTGGCTAATTCAGCTCTGCAGACTGGGAGAAGGTGTTACAAGAGCCAAGATATGGAAGCAGCCCAAGTGCCCATCAGTAGATAAATACATAAAAAAGCTGCAGTACATTTACACAATAGAATACTAACTCAGCCATAAAAAAAAACAAAAAGACAACTGTCAGAGAGGAGGGTATTTGTGGGACTGGGTAAAAAGATGAAGGAATTAAGCAAAAAACCCCACAACACACACACACACACACAACACACACAAAAACCCCCCACAAAAAACTAAAACAAACAAACCAAAAACTCATAGACACAGACAACAGTATGGTGATTAGCAGAGGGAAAGGAGGTTGGGGGAAGATAGAAGACGGTAAAAGGGGGATAAGTGGAAGGAGACTTAACTTGGGGTGGTAAGCACACAACACAATATACAGATGATGTCTTATACAGTTGTGGCCCTGAAACCTATATAATTTTCTTAACCAATGTCACCCCAATAAATTCAATAGTTTTTTTAAAGGAACAAAAAATAATCGTCTTAAGGAAGCTCAGTGAATTACAGCACAAATAGACAATTTTTTAAAAAGATCTGTATAAAAAGTAATTAGAACATAAAAGAAATCTTCCTTTTTGCTGCACATATAACTTCCACTTACTTCCCACAGAAGTTAAAATATTTAGTTTATAAATGGGTTGAAATATAATAATATGATTAAGACTAATAATAATAACTATATTATTATAATTATTTTATGTGAGTAGTGGGAAGATTAGTATGATTAGTAGAGGAACAAGGATATAAAAACATACCCAAATTAAGCTTCTAGAGAATAAATTTACAATATCTAAGATAAAAAGTCATTGACTGAAAGTAATAGCATATTACATACTGCAGAAGAGACAGTGAACTTGAGACAACAGCAGGAACTATTCAAAGTAAAACATAAGGAGGCTCTAGCCACTTTGGCTCAGTTGATAGAGTGTAGGTCCACAGGCTGAAGGGCTTCAGGTTCAGTTCTGCTCAAGGGCACGTACCTTGGTTGTAGCAGGGGCACATGCGGGAGGCAACCAATTGATGTGTCTTACATCGATATTTCTCTCTCTCTCTCCTTTCCTCTTCCACTCTCTCTAAAAGTCAATGGAAAAATATCCTCAGGTAAGGATTAACAACAGCAACAAAAAAATAGGAGAAGAAAGGACGAACAGATTATCATCAGCAAGGGAATATATGTCAGCCTAATTTTCATATAACTGGAGTCCCTGAAGGCGAGGAGGAGGATAACATTATTATTTTTATAAGGCTGAGATTTTTAAAATTTAATTAAAACTATATCCAAGAAGGCCAACAAATCTCACAAGAAAGACAAAGAAAATTACACAGTTTTCACTCTAATTAAAATACTCAAAACCAATATTAAAAGCAGCCAGAGAAAAAAGGCACATTGCATAGATTCTAATATGATGTTGACAGCAAACTTCTGGACAGACACAATATAATCCAAGAGACAGGGGAGCCACATTTTAAATTAAGAAAGGAAAGAAAAATCCTCCCAGTATAGTTAAACCAAGCAAAAATATCTTCAAAAACAAAGATGAAATAAAGACAATCAGACTTCAGCAGTTGAGAGAATAAGAATTAATCAAGCACTATAAGAAACTTTAAAGGACCTCATTAAAGCAGATGAAATTTATACCAAATAGAAATATGGATGAAGAGCACTAGAAATGTTTATTTTTGTGTCTGTTAAATCTCAATATGGTTTCACGTATACAGGGTGGGGCAAACGTAGTTTACAGTTGTTTGTATGGAAAATAATATAATACTTAATAAATAAAAATACAAGAAAAAACTCTGCTTCACCTACTCAGAACTGTAAACCTACGTTTGCCCCACCCTATATTAAAGAAGTGAGAAATAAGTGCACCAGAAAATGTGTATAGAAATGTTTGTTAACACCAGAATTTGTCTTTAAAACTGGAAATAGCTCAAATGTTTATCAACAGTACACTACATTAATAAACCAGAGTATGTTGATATAATTAAATTACTTTTATATAAAGTGCATGAATCTTGCAAACATAATATTAAGTAAATGATGCTAGAGCTAAAATATACATATGTTTCCCTTTCATTTATATAAAGTCCAAAACTGTCAAATCTTCAATGGCTTTAGAGGTCAGCACAGTAATTACCTTGGGATACTTGAAGGTTTTTGATTAAAGAGGTTTATAATGAAGATTCAGGTGGTATAGCTTACGATATGCATCCCTGTGTATTTATTATGTGTTCATTCACTATACTTTTATTTTTATTGAATATTTTAAGGATTATGTTATAGTTATCTTAAGAGAATCAAGAAGCTATAAATATATATTATGCTGGGAAGAATAGCATACTACATTTTTATCTCCACAATAGAATTTAAATAGATAATATTCATAACTCATATCTTTAAAAAATAAATGTTAATATTTATAAATGCGCATTTAATGGCAAAAAGGTTACATAATTGCTAACTTTTCCCTCTCTGAAGTAGTAAAATATAACCCATATAATATTTTTGACTTTCAAGTCTGTAATGACATGTTTAAAAATGGCTCAATTCTTAAGGATCTCACATTATATGGAGCAATAAATATGCTATATTTCTTCATAATTTATTTTATTATATTACATATTTATTTATTAATTTTCTTTACTCTGTAGTATATAAACTATATTACATTAGGAAATTTATGAGATTCTTTTGTTATCTCTGAATAACTCAAAATTATATTTAACATATAATACCACCCTATAAATATATATGAAATTAATGTATAAATAAATGCATTGATGACAAATATTAGTCTTAGACTCAGAGAAAATTTATTTCATAGAAAGATAAGTAAAAATAGTTTAAAATAATTGAAGGGAAAACATTAGGCTCAAAGATTTAGATAGAGTCAAAAATGTCAATGTCAATGTCAATCTTACCAAAGTGTCAATTACCTCACAAATACATGTTGTTTTTATCTTTCTTGGGAAATCTTGGCAACATGAAAAATTGGCCACATTGATTGAATATAATGCTTTTATTAATATTTTATCTCTCTATTTATTCCATTATCTGAGGACTCAATTTTAGATTTAAGCTTCTCAAGTGATTGTCACTGATACAAAATAACTTCCAGTAAAAATCCATTTGGGCTGTTGGATTCATTACAAATGTACATATTTATTGATTTTTCTATTCTTTCTATGAGTTTAGTACCTCCACCACTTTTACATTTGTAGGACCAATGGGCGAGTCAGACATGGCTATTGTGTAAAATGATAGCTTTAAGCAGCTGCTCTCTTCAGCAATTCAACTTTTTCATTACCACTACATGTGAATTATACTAACACTGGGGATTACATAAAATAATTATTGAATAAAGAGCATGATCACAGACATCTGTCTTTTTTAATAAACACAAATTATAAATGATTAAAAGTTGCTGAGCAATGTTTCTTAGATGATATCACCAAGGTGTATTAATTATACTTGGATTTAATTATAAAGTTGGTTGTGGGGCAACTAAACATCAGGAGAGCAGTTGTTTCGGTGTGGTATTATATTTTTGATACTGAACTTTGCGGTCAGTTACATGCTAAATGATATAGCTTCCAATTCTAATTGCATATTTTAATTGTATTATGCTATCATATCAGAATGTAAATAAGATCAACATGAATCATTACTGGTGGTGTTAACCTTTATTGTTTAAGATTAAATCTGCCAGTCTTTTCTAGTGTAAAGTTACTATTCTTCCCCTTTCTATCCCCTATTATATGTAAGGCAGTTGCTAAATCGAGTCCCCTCTCAAGAGGAGAGGGCTTATATTACTTGGAATTCTGTAGAAAGATGTGAATTTTCTAACCCTCATGTTTTAATTAACCGTTGGCTCTGTATTTTCTACAGTCTAAAGTACAAGTCCTTAACATAGTGTATACTCCTCTTTAATTAGGTACTTGCTTGACTAGCTAACCTGATTTATAGATTACTTCCTCTAATAATCTGAAACGACCAACTCTAATTTGGTGTGAGTGTACCACCATGTTCCAAACCTCTCCTTTTGCTTATATTCATCTGGAATGACCTGTTCACCTTGGAGATTACCACTGATGACCTTTGCTATTGTCTTTTGACAACATTCTCAGAGGGAATTGACCAATTATTTCTTTGTGGCATTGTTCTAGGATTGGACCCTAAGACCACCTTTACTAGTGCCTTTAACAACTTTTTTAAATTTCTCATTCAATACAAGATTCTACCAGGGGTGGGCAAACTTTTTGACTTGAGGGCCACAATGGGTTCTTAAACTGGACCGGAGGGCCGGGACAAAAGCATGGATGGAGTGTTTGTGTGAACTAATACAAATTCAAAGTAAACATCATTACATAAAAGGGTACGGTCTTTTTTTTTTTTTTTTTTTTTAGTTTTATTCATTTCAAACGGGCTGGATCCGGCCCGCTGGCTGTAGTTTGTCCACGGGTGTATCTAGCCTGTAAACTTCCTGCACACTAAAGACATTCCTATTCATAATTTCACTGCCAGATTTCAGATTTTCTTCCATAATTATACTCCGTGAATGTTTGCTTAATGGGTAAGAAAGCTATGTAACATCTTCTAAGGTTATTGTTACGTGCACATGACTAAAGCTGTGTAGCACTTAGGTGGAGGAGGAAACAATTAAAAGAAAAGAGGTAAAGAAGAAGGAAGGAAGAAACCAAGGAGGGAAGGAAGAAGGAAGAAAGGAAGGGAAGGAAGGGAAGGAAGGGAAGAAAGGAATGCTTAATGGAGGAAAAATTTAGTACAGAGAAAAAACAAATTCTATCTTTCTGGGAAATAAAAACCTAAAGTCCTCCAACCACTCTCATCCTTCCCAGTTGGATCTGTGTTATTTTCTATGTACTGCTCCACTCTAAGCAATCATTTCATGCATAAAAATTACTTTTGCCAGAATGCCACTTACAATTGAATAAGTCAAGTGTAGAGAGGTTCACGCCCAGAGCATTTTCCATTAGCATTTATGTTTGAGGATATTTGTGACTTTCACTTGCAAGGCATTTCTGGACCATGCAAGGCCTGTGTCAGCATATTCCCTGTTTTTTCATAGTAGCGTATCACTGATCATTAACTTGAGTAAGACGTGTGCTTGGGGTTTCTTTGCATTCAAATAATTAATCTTTTAAATTATGATAAATGCCCCTGCCATTAACTCTCCATCCCGCTTATTTTACATTTCTTAGATTGCATGTGAGATATCTCCTCTCCATAATGCTGTAAGAATATTTTAAGGTTTTTCAGAGGCAATGCATTTTGCTTGTGAAAACAGTATTCATGTTTATCACTAAATAATATTTTTCTCTGTGGTTTTAAAATTAACTTGAAGACAATTCTTTCATAGTACATTCATAATACATTACTCTGGCTCTCTATGCATCATCGTGATTGATCATTTTGTTACAATGGCATTTTATTTGTTTTGAAAACCTGATGTACATGGGTGGATATATTTTGTTTCTTCAGTAAAAGCTGATACAAGTGACTTTTTAAATAATTGATCATAAGAGCAAAATCTATATAACAGTTGTTTGCAAAGAAAATTTATATTAACAAATATTAATCCAGTTGTTCAGATGTGCTGTTTTTAATGAAACCACTCATTATAACCATTTCTTTCTCTATAATTTGTCTTAAGCTGCAAATCATTTTGCATTTTCCTGTAAGTAGATGTATTAAAATTATTTTATTATTATACATTTATGGTAAAATTGCAAACTTACTGTGATATAAATTATTAAGATATTATTAATGATTGAATTTACTTTTTTACTCACTAGAAATAAAAAATAACATAAGAATTATAACTTTATAATGGAGTAAGACATTTCTCCATATGAAATTAGTCAATAAAGCATTTACAGTGGGGCCTTGACTTACGAGTTTAATTCGTTCTGAGACCGAGCAGGTTAAGGAGTTCGTTAAGGAACTCGTTAACTCAAATTACTCTATAAACTCAATGCAAAAAATCAGCCGAGAGACAGCTGGTATTTCAAAAAACTCGTTAGTTGGGACACTCGTAAGTCAAGGCCCCACTGTATTTCAGTGTTTAGAAAGAGTAATTGAGACTTTAGGCAATAACATATAAGCATTCTTGGTGAAATAAATATGTACTAGTAAATAGGAAGCTATGGTGTTTTGCTTAAATTATACTTATCTGGTGAAATGGTACTTATGTACCATTAGGTTTATATTTTCTCTTTCTCTCTGCCTCCCTCTATGTCTTCCCTGCACCTGAATGTATGCATCTATGTATGTATGTATGTATGTATCCATCCATGTATATTAAAGGGCAAACATTTTAAATATAATATTGATGGCATAAATTCCATGTCAGATTGATTGGATGTAGAGAAAAATTGGGAAGCTATGTGATGACTGCTGTTTGTACTTCGATAGTGCTCTAAGTTAGTGACCTTCGAACTGGCTTATTCATGGCCTAGAGGTACTCCAAATTTTTCTTAAGTAATTTTAAGTTAATCAATATTTAGGTTTATAAAATTTCTCTCTATTATATGTTGAAATAAATTTGCCAGAGAACGTGCCTGTGGTTATTTTTTCTCCAATTTTAAGAGAGAGAGGCATAATCATATGTCGCCCATTGGTATATTACTCTGGTACATTGCCCAGCTTGTAAAATGTCCTTGTTGCCAACAAAAATGAGACAATTATAAGGATCATTGCTTGAATTGGCACTTATTGTTAATAATAAAAATATTTTAAGATAAGACGATTTCCAATAATTTATGTTCAGTTATATTTAAGAAGGAACAAGGCATGTATTTTGATGACAAACATTATGTAAATTTAAAAATAAAATTTGGGATAAGCTCAAAGTATCAAGTGGCATTTCTTTAAGAATTCGTATTCCATTTTTTTATATTAATTTATATAAGGGTTTCTCAATAACTTAAACTATAATAGAGGAAGAAATAGAAAACCCATTTCAATCTAGCGATACTAAAACCATCCATGGAATTATAATGATATAGAATAAAAAAGCAGACCCATCTAATCCATTAGACTACATATTTATAATTAAATTTTTATTTCTTGTAACATTATTAAATTACATATTGGTGTTGTCTTGATCAATGATTTAATACTAATATATGTAATGAATACTCAATCCAGAAGAAAATGTTAATACTTAGATTTTTATAGTGGCAGAATATTTTTAAAATATGTTCATTTTTACATAAATATTTTTGATGCAGAGAAGTATGAAATTATGAGCATAAAAATTATATTAATAATTTTACTTTATTATATCTAAATTTATATTAAAAAAGCATGAGTTTATTAGAGTGGTAATCTGGTTCAAGCTGGAAATAGAACTATTTAACGTTCTGTCTGTTGAGATTTTTAATATATTTTATAAAGGATATGACAATAATCATAATACCTACCAACTATAAGTACTTACTTTATTCTTGGAAATTTCCTAAGTACTTTACTTATATTATAATACTATAATACAACATATTTATATTAATTATTTTAATTCTCATAGTAACTATATAAGATACGGCATTATTTTCCTCACTTTAAAGAAGTGGAGACTGAGGCAAAGTGGAGTTCGATTGCTTGCCTCTAATCACACAAATAATTAGGGAAGAACAAGTGTGAACCCAGACAGACTGGCCCACTTTGCTAAACTACTGGATTATCAGATTTGTGTGGCCTTTATATTATATTATTTTGAATAAATTTAAATTTTGAGGCTACTGTATGTTTTAAAATTCAATTATTTATAGATATTGCCCCAAAGCATACTTTTCTCTTATTCAAAATTATAGAGTATTTCTGATGTTACCTTAAAGGTGTATAAAGAGGTTAATTTTCTTCTAAATTATTAATGGCATATATGAGGAAAATATTTGAAGTCCTCGGTATAAGTCTTGGTTAAGCGTGAGTTATTTGCAGCCAGACTGAAAGTATAGGTATATACTGGGGTTAGCCACTTCCTACTCATGAGTCTTTTGGCAATTGGCAAATTCTTACGGGAAAAACAAAACAAAGCAAAATACACACACCAAAAATCCTGACTTGTGGGAAAAAAGTGAATTTCAATTTAAATATATCCAATTTGAAATTCCTGAAGGATATCCTAATATAATGCCCCTAATATATTTAACAACATGGTCTTACATACAACTTTGGTGGCTGATTCCTTCCAGTGGAATTCAGAAAAGATGCCTTTACCTGAGGTCATAGTTAACTTTCTTCTAGTTGCTAACACATCCCCAATGCTTTTAAACGGAATTGTATTCACTTCATCCTGTCTTAAGCAGACTGAGTCTCTTAAGATCAGGATATGGATCTTGATTCATCTCTGCAACCCCTGTTCTTACAGCAAGCACTATCAGAAGTTAGACCTTCCATAAGTTGTAGTAAATTGGTTAATCAGTTTATAGATCCTGTTAGTCAACAAGAGTTTATGACTTTACCCAGTGGTATACTATGGGGTACAGAAAAAAGAAAAGAACCAAAGACTCAATATGAGGAAAACTCATACAGTAATCTAAAGATTGTGTTCTAAATGCATAAAAATAACAGGTATATTCAGTTTTTACAGTATTCATTCAGTTGCAGTATTGGTATCACTTTTGGTTGTCTGAACTCTGCCTTTATATATAATACAAATGTAATTAAAAATTGCGTTTAACATTGGGTTTGTACAAGAAAATAATGACGTACAGAAGCAGATGCTGACTGCCTATGAAGGCATCACCGAATTTAAGGGCAGAAGCACTGGATTCAAATTTACTTACCACGTCCTCCAAACTGGGATCCCGGCCAAGTTATTATCATTTCTGTATTTTGAGATTCATTTTCTTTAAACTGTAATCTTAACAATACATAGTTTATGGGGAAAGTGAAAGGATTAAATAAGATACATGTAAAAATGTAGATCTTGGAAGCAGGCACAAAATAAATATTTGTTACTGTCTACACATTTGAAAATGTGCAGGGAAGAAGAGAGAAAAGAGATGCTAAACCATCTACCAAGTTATATTTCAGAATGTATCTAATGTTGAAATTTGTTAAATGGTAAAGTAACTTGTTATAAAAATCCTGAATGCCAAGAGTATTCTCTAAACACCTTTTCTTTGACTCCCTTATCTTTCTTTTTGTATGTGTCTGTGAGTTATTGATTGATTGCTTAATCCCTTCACATTTTCACTTAGCTCCCTGACAGTTGTTAATTTGTGGTCTCAATCTATGAGTCTCTTTTGTTTGTTATTTTACTTTGTTCATTGGGTTCCACATAGGAATGAAATCATATGGTACTTGTCTTTTTCTGACTGTCTTATTTCACTTAGCATAATGCTCTCCAGGCCCAACTTTCAACAAAAACAAGTGTGTTATGGCAAATTCTAAAATCCAAAATTGATCAAATATCTACCAGAATAGGCAGTTGGACTCGACATACATTGTTTTGTGGTTACGTCGTCATCTCCCATTTATTTATTTTAAAAAAAAGTTCTGTCATTTCGACTTATGGTACATATGTGCTTTATGTTTTTTTTATTATTTATTTACCACCAGTAAAGGTCAGGAATTGTTATCTTATTTTTAAATTATTTTTACTGTTTCACTTCATTACTGCTGTGTATGTGCTCCATGTGAGTGATGTAGGTGCTGATGTAGGTGGGTTCTGACTTACAGCGAAAATCGTGTTATGTGGAACAGATCTCCGACGTAACCCAAGGACCTACTGTATTTAGTACTTGAATGGGTTTGAAGTTTATTGATTGCATGCATCCTTCAAATCAGTAAACTGCAAGTATGGACATATTTCATTAATAAGTATGTATAGATTGGTACTGCATCGCTTGGCAAAAATTGAACTTATTTTATTAGGGAAGATTATCTTGCTTTAGAATTGCTGTCCATGCCGCCTCTGTGAACTGTCTATGCAACTGCAAACCCAGTGGCGTGAAGGGAAGAAATGTATTTGGTGCTATCTACGTTGCTCAGGAAAGATTAGTGTTTTAAATGGGAGTTAAAGTTATAGCACTTATGCTGCCTAAGAACAAGAAGAAATAGCCTTTTACCCTATGATTGATTGGAGTGTTGTTATGAACCAGATTTGATTCTTAACGTGGTCCTTGAAGGTGATAGTGTTATTTTTCTCATAAATATAGCTAAAATCTTTGTTTTTATTTTCAAAAATCATTTTTACTCACCCAGTCTTCACTTAAAATATAAGATGAATATTATAAGCTATATTAGATTAATCTTCTTCTCATGGAACATAGAAGACTGTTTCCTTGTGCTTTTATGCCAACAGATTTTTTTTTTCTTCCATATACCAGTCAACTGAATTTCGTCGAACCTCTCTTATTTGTGGGACAGTAATTCGGAATTTATCATAATTTAGATAGGTAATAAATTAGAACTTTTTTCTTTTAGTTTTAGTATTGAAAGGATAAAGATGTCTACATCCCTAAACTTAGCTTACTCTATAGAAACAGACTTTTTAAAAGAAAATTAATGTAAAATATTATTAGAGAATATGTTTTTAAACTTTACAAGCTATGTGTTTGTTTTAAACATCTTTACTTATTTTCCAGATATTTTATATAAAAGTTACAAATAACACTTTATATTTTTGTGATAGTATTTTATTTACATGATTAAACAGATTTATATTAGATATTATTGTTTATTCCTTTACATAATTGTCTTATGTAATTCTCCCCCAAATGGGTTATTTCTCATCTCTACTAGATGGCAAAATACATGAAGAACAGGATTGTATTTTTATTCATCACTGTACTGCCCTCCAAGCTTAGCACTTAATTTTCATCAAATAAATCCTTATTCTTTTGAGAAGTGATGAAAAATAGATCATGCTGCTTGTCAAAGATCATGCTTTCAATAAAAGTTAGAATATGGATATGTCTCAAGCAATCTGATCAGAGAGCCTGAACTCTTTTGTACTTAATATCTAACAAAATATTGACACCTATAAATGATCATTTATTTCCCCAGAATGATTCTTCCTTGTTTTAATATGGAAAAGTATTTCCACCAAATTCTTAAGAAGAGGAGGTAAGCTTAGAATAAGGGAATTATTATTTTTGCTCTATTCTATCTGGGGTTAGTCTAGGATTTGTTACATATGGAATGCTGAGAGAAACATTCATGAATATTTACATTATGACCATACAAAATTAGTATATGGCCAGACAGTTGTCTGAAAGCTACAATATATGTCTTGAGAACTAATTTTCCAACATTTTAGTATTTTATACCAGGTACATTTAGATAATCGATACATATCAAAAGCTAATATGAAAAGTATCCCCGTGGGAGTTTGGGAGACCAGGAATTCTGTCGCTCACTATGATGTGTGCTGACACCAAGGGGCAGCGCAGAATGAAGGAAGGCCCTGGCCGGCATTTGGCAACCAGGGGAGGGAGGCACTGGCTGGCAGCCAGAAGGCCCTGATTGGCCCTGATCACTGGCCAGGCCTAGGGACCCTACCTATGCATGAATTTCGTGCACTGGGCCTCTAGTCTACTATATATAATTTATCCATTAGGGAAGACATTTTCCCTTTGCCCATAATAGCTAGACATGCTCTAGGTAGATATGTTTGTCAAAAAATAATAATAATTTGGAAATCAGTAAACCATACAGCATATCATTTCGGTGTTATCTAGAGATACTATTTAGCAAATTCACTTAAGAATTATTTCATAACTAGGAAATTTTACATGTAATTAATTTTGTGATTTAACATTTTAATAAACTGTGAGTTTATATGATAACTTGTAGATTTCTGTTTACTAGAAAAGATACCATCAATTGTTTTCTTTCTTTCTTTTTCACTCTCTATAGGACCAGTTTTCCATCTATTTTTCTCAAACAACCCTCCTCCCCCAAAAAAAGAGTATTAAAAACCAGTTCCTCAAATGTTTTCTTTTTATTTAGCTCTATTATCTACTAATTCTCTTTGCTAATTAATGAATCAAGTTAATATATTTGACATCTGCTCATTCTATGTTTGTATGAGAGCCATGTTTATAACCTTGAATAATATAACTTGAATGATATATGCAATATGCCAATGCCCTTTGGCCAGAGATTACCCACGGTACCCCTGTAATTGAGCAAGTTGGTTTCATTATGCCTTGCAAGGAGGGAAAATGTATGCCTTAGATGATTCAGTAAGAGTGGTAGAAAGGACTTAAGGGGTTGGGATCTTATTTGGTGATATTGGAAGAGTTTGAGGGAGCAAAGTTTTACCCTAGATCAGATGCTGCCAGGAAGCATGGGTAATTTTGTGTATCTTAATGGAACTTATCTAGAGGGAGGAAAAAGTAGAATGAGGCTACACTATAACTGGTAGAGAAGCAGTAGTCATTTATATTAGCTAGGATGGGACATATTCGAAATTTTTGTACAATGATCTTGTTTTTGTCTGTACTTCGAAAAGATTGAGGAGTAGTCTGGTTTTATGGTCTCACTTTATTCTGGTCACAGAATATACAATGTGTTCTGTGGCATTGTTTCTGTTCAACAAGGAAGTACAGAAAACTAGCTGTGAGTACCAGAGCAGCTCCTAATGATATGAAAACAGACACGTTACTGGATGTGAGGGGCTGCTTTCCTCTTTCTCAAAAGAAAAGAAGAAATTTAAGTAACTAATAATAATTATTATTATCAACTTTTTTTTTCTCATTCAGAGGATTATGGGAAATGGAAAGAAGAGGGTCCAGAGAGTAAGGAAGTTATATGTGAATTTTCCAATTTCTTACGAGGGGGGTTGGCGCATTCAGACAGGCGTCAGGCAGTTCTGATCCTGCCATGCTCTTTGGAGTTTCTGATATCCACTGAAACATTTGCTAGGACTTTTACAGGGAGGGGGTATCCCTTCCCTGAGCACTAGGATCAGACCTCTTGTGAGTCACAGTATCTTCCCTGTGAGGAGAGGTGAGGCGGGATCAACCAGGGATTACTAAAAGCTTCTGCATACATATTCCTGCATGGCTTCAAAATTTGCTAGCAATTGCAAAATTTTCCAAAGTGCTTTCAAAATTTTGGATCCCACCATAGTATTAGATTTTCTATGTTTTATACTGCCAGATATTTTTGCTTCAGTTTGATAATATCATAGTGTTTATAACTCCTAAAGGCTTTGCAGGAAGTTCACTGTATCACACCTGGAAAGCAAGAAAAAATATAGAGAAAGAATGCACTCCTCTACATCTGTTTCAGAGCCTCCAAAGTAGATACATTCATGGATCACCTTGATTAGCTTTGATTTAAACCAAACTATTTTTCCCCAATGTTATAAGTCCATGGCCATAATCTAAAGCAGATATTGTAGCTCAATACAAAGTAAACCTTGTTTTGATTTTTATTTTAAGGGGAGATGGAACTAGTTGCATATTTTATTCCCAAAGTAATGATTATATTTCCAATAGATGAATGGATCTAAAAGTTGTGGACACCTAAAAAAATGAAAGAAACAAAACCACTGGAAAAACTTTAACCAAATAGGAAAATGTTTAAGACACCTGTTAGCAAATAATACATTTTTCTCATGAGTAGCTACTATAATTTCTTATCTTTAAAATAATGAAAACCATGATATTAAATTTAGTTCCATTTGTTTTGATGTGTTTTTATAAAGTATCTTATCAAAAATTCTTTAAGAAAACAAGATGAGTTATTACTGGATGTGAATGAAAGCGAAATATGAAACTAATTTTGCTTGAGAAGGATGATTAGAAAGATTTTCTTTTACATTATTCATGTACTTATCCTTTGATGCAAAGTTGTTGTTTTTTTAATGGAACATAAGATTTATAATGAAAGTAAACTCTGAAAATGGCATCCATACTTTTATGTGTCTGGATTTTTAAAAACTTTTAAGGTTTTTCCATATTACATGGAAAGAAATCCCAACTCCTTAGCATAGCCTTCAGTGGTCAAATTGAGCTGGCCTCTTTCTGCTTCTCAACTTCAACTTCTACATCATTCCTCCTTTCATATTCAGAGAAAGACAGGTATCATATGATCTCACTCATGTGTGGAATCTAATGAGCAAAATTAACTGATGAACAAAATAGATCCAGAGACACAGAAGCATGGAAGAGACTGATGAATCTCAGAGGGAATCTCAGGGGTCGAGAGTTATTAACCAGGAACTTATATGCATATATGCATAGCTCATGGACACAGAGAATAGTGGTAAAGGCTTGCAATGGGTGGGTGCGGGGTGGAGTGGGTCAATGGGAAAAGCAAACAAATGAACAAACGAAGAAAGAGGACACCTGTCATACTTTCAACAATAAGTACATTTTTTTTTAAGTTTTTGAACTGTTTTTTCTTCCTCAACTCTAATAGTATAGGGCCAATGCACTTACATATCAGCTTTTACATAACTAGTCCTTTCTTTTTATAAAGATCTTTGGAAGACTATTACTATTACTTCCTCATTGAAATTTCCCTTATTATCTCAATTGAAAGAGAGTCAAAATTTAACTTGCCACCTGGATTTATTTCTGTCATGGCATGACAGTTCACTGACCCAGGATGTCAATGATTATAACATACACTGTTATTTTACCAAACACTGAAAGAAAAAAAATGCTTTCATTTATATTATAACACAACTAGAGGCCTGGTGCATGAAATTCATGCGCCCTCTCGCAGTCCAGGAGATATTGCGTGGGTAGGGTCCCTAGGCCTACCCTGTGATCAGGGCCATCTTCTGCCCTGTTGCCACCCCGCAGTTCACTGATCACAGCATGGCTTTTGTTCCCCGGAGCCTCCGGGCTAGGAAGAGGGACCAAGAGGTTGGCTGTTCTGCCGGCTCACCAGTCCCGCCAGTCCTGCCCCGCTGCCACTCACCTTGATTCGCCGTGGTTCCCTGTTTGCCATGCTGCGATCAGAGCCTGCAGGCTGGGGTAGGGACCAAGAAGTCAGCTGTTCTGCCCACTCGCCAGTCCCACCCCACCTCCACTCACCTTAGTTCACTGTGGTTCCCTGTTGGCCATGCTGCTATTGGAGCCTGTAAGCTGGGGAGGACAGGACCGAGAGGTGGTCAGTGTACCTCATGGCAACTGGTTGAGCGGTCGTTCCTGTCATTACGCTATGGCTGCTGGCCTTATATAGGATGATATCTTATTTTATATGTTCTATTTTGTATCTTTTGAGACTCATTAGAATTGCTTAAAGAATTTTTACAGGTAATATTTCTTTCTCATTCTTAGGTATTGAAATGAAATATGCAAACACTTATCTAAAACTATAAGAGGACTCTTTCCTGACTACAAATTCTCACTTAATGGTTGGAGGCAGCCATTAAATACAGGATTATAGCCGAACCCGGTTTGGCTCAGTGGATAGAGCGTCGGCCTGCGGACTGAAAGGTCCCAGGTTCGATTCCGGTCAGGGGCATGTGCCTGGATTGCGGGCATATCCCCAGTGGGGGATGTGCAGGAGGCGGCTGATCGATGTTTCTCTCTCATCGATGTTTCTAACTATCTCTCTCCCTTCCTCTCTGTAAAAAATCAATAAAATATATTTTAAAAAAAATACAGGATTATAAAGGGTGTCAAATAAATTTGAGACTCAGTATCATTACTAAATAAAGACAGATTTCAAATTCCTAAATAGTTTTTATCCACATCTTTTCCACAACTTTATTAAGGCATGATTAACAAAAATTATATATATTGAAAGTGTACAAGCTTATGCTTTGATGTACATCTACATGTGAAATTATTAACCCAGTTAAGCTAATTAACATGTCTATCACCTCACATTTTTTTTGAACATGTGGTGAGAACACTTGAGATATATTCTTTTAGAAAATTTCAAGTCTTTTCTACAGTGGATTACTACAAGTGTATAGTTAATGTAGTTAGTAAAGATGTATAGTCCACATCTTTTAATATTTTCAAGATCTGCTCTAGGGGAAATATTAAAATAATCAGCTCCTACAAGGTTTCAGGCACTTTACTGTCAAAGGGATCATTAAAAATAAAATTTACTTTTTGTAAAAGCTTATCATATAATGGAGGACATTTACAAAAGAAATATAAACCCATTGCCAAATAACATCTATATATTGGTCATAAAAATGTTCTTTTTTTAAAAAATCCCAAGCATGTATATATACAAGGAAAGCTGACTTACACATATCTGTGCTTTGGATTGGAATGTTTATATTACTATTCTGGCTCTATAACTTGCAGTAGATCTCACATATATTTCCTGATATTGCTACTCACCTCATATTTATTTCAGAGGATTAATGAGAGATTACATTCAAGCAATTAGCACAGTGGCAAACACCACTCCATAAAAGGATAGATTATTATATATTCTGTTTCATATTTTCAATAATTACAGGTAACATAAATTATCAAAAAACTTATTTTTATATAAAATATATTTTGCAATAAAACATTGTAATGATAAGGAATTTTGTTCTTTAACATTTCTTTCAATGTATCTGAATATTATCCATTGGGAATAATGACAAGATCACCATCTAGTGGCAACCCCTATAAATTACAGACCCGTGGTCCCTGGAAAACTAGAAAGGCTCTGGGGAATATCAAGCCTCCACACTGTACACAGAAAGACCAGATTTAATATGCAGAAAGAGTAGATTTAATTTTACATATTAAATATGAAAAATGAAGATGTGTTTAAGTAGACCAAAGGGCCATCTCATTAATTACCAATTCAACATAGCACAACCATCCATTCTCAAGGGAGCAATTCATATAAGTTTGTTAAAAATTACTTTTAAAAGACAAACAAATACTTGTAGAAGTAAATAAGAGGTAAACTGAATCACAAGAGACAGATGTAACATGGAGTATGTATGTAAGTGGCCATATATTTTAGAGTAGAAATAAGGCATCTGGGTCCTGGATTGAGCTAGATTCTTTATATACCTCAGCTCTGTAACTGTTTAATTTGGGGGCCTTAGGCAGGTTATTTCATCCCAAGTAATTTAATTCTCATTTTAATATATTTGTAAATAGTAGCAGTGCTATAAGGATAATGTGACATGATGAATAATAAGAACACAGAAAGTACTCAATAAAATTATTTCTCTATACTATTGTTTCAGTACTATTACCAATTCTGCAAAGAAAACAATCACAATAATGACTTGTGTATTTATTACCCAAGTTAAAATGAATGTAGTCAATATTTTATGTCAATGCTTATTATAACGATCTAAGTAATATTACAATTTTATTAGCAATAAGTTTATAACTTATCATTAAGATGTTAAAATAAAATTCATATTTTCAATTTCTTAGAAACTATTTATTCAACAATTGTACTGTTAAATTTCTTTAAATATAACAGTAGCAATGTAAAAGTTAGCACAGTGTTTTATCCTATATAATAAGGAGCTAATATGCAAATAGTCATCACATCCTCCTGCGCTGGCACCGGGGCCTGGGTACTGAGGCCGCACCCCAGGCAACGGGGCCAGGGGACCTGAGGTCATGCCCCCTGACCAGCAGGGCTTGATGGGGGACCTGAGGCTGTGCCCCTCGCCTGGCGCCTTGCCGGGTGACCTGAGGCTGAGGTCCCAGCCCTGCAGGGCTTGATGCGGGTGGGGCCAGCTGGGTCTGGGTCTCCCACGATTTTGAGGCACACACGGGTGGGTGGGGACTTGACTCTGGGTCTTGCGGTGCACCCCAGACTCTGAAGGTGATTTTCATATACATTTTACTAATTTTCTTTCAGCTCTGACAAATAGCAATATTAAAATATTTCCTCTAATTAATTCCCTTTTAATGTGCATGAATTTCATGCACCTGGCCACTAGTATATATATAAATCAAATGTAATATATTTTAATCCAATAAAATATTGTCTAGTATGCTGTTATAACTAACACCTGGGCACATTTCTGTATCATTAAATAGTATATTTTTATTTAAAATATTTGGTTTATCCTCAATTTGAGATTACTCGTTTGGAAAGGTAATTTTTATATTTTTTCTATTTTTAAGTTATTTTATTTTTATATTTTGAAACTAGTACTAAACTGATATATGTCAAAATACCCTAATAAGTTTGATGCAAATAGTGAAGCTTATTTTTGAAAAAGGAAACTTACGTTGTAAATAAGAATGTCTATCGGATCTATTATAGTTGACTATTGCACATTACTGAGGACATATGACAGAAAACAGTTTGGCACACAGAGATGGAACTAGGCTATTTACCTGAGTACAGCTCTGCATTTTTCTTTAATTGTGGTGATCTGATTAAAATTGTGATGGCTTTCTAAACACTAGAGATGTTTTCTTAAATTATATTCATTATAAACTAGTCCAAGTAAACTGTAAGTGTGCTATTATACATACTACGTTCTCTCTAGATTGCTGCTTTAAAATCTACTTCAGGTGGTAATAAGCTTTCGATTTAAGAGACAGAGAGAAAGAGAGAGCGAGAAAAAGAGAGAGAGAGAGAGAGAGAGAGAGAGAGAGAGAGAGAGAGAGAATAATTATGGGAAAAGAAGCTCAAAGTTTCATATCAGAATTTACATAAAGGGTTAAAGTTATGAGAAGAGTTGAGAAAAATGTGTACATTTTAAAGTAATGATTTCTTAGTTTTCCTTTCTATTGTTTTAAAAGCTGTGCATATTTCATGTATACAACTTCATGAGTTTGGAGATAAGTATACACCCATAAAATCATCACCCACAAACCTCAAGGTCATAAATGTATATATCACCTTCCAAAGTTTTCTACTGCCCCCTTTATTATTATTATTGTTATTATGGTAAGAATACTTAACATACATGTGTCCTCTTAGCAGTTTTAAGTATATAATATATATTGTTAGCAATAAAAACTATGCAATATAGTAGATCTCCATAATTATTCATCTTATAAAACTGAAAGTTCATATTCTTTAACCATCACCTCCTAAATTCCCCTCCCCACTACTTCTATGAGAGAGACTACTTGACTATTTCAGATTCTGCTTATAAATAAAATCATACAATATTTGTCTTGTATCTTATTTCATTTAGCATAATGCCTTCCAGGTTCACCTATGTGTCACATAAATGTATTCATGGATTGGAAGAATTAATATTGATACAATGTCCATATTACCCAAAATAATCTATAGATGGAATGCAAGATCTATCAAAATCCTGATGGTATTTTTCACAGAAACCCCTCTCTGTGCCTTCTGCAGCGTCGCGGCCCACGGCTCCTTTTCAGGTGCATGAATTTGTGCACTGGGCCCCTAGTTACATAATAAGATTGCTCATTCACAGGCTACTATATTGAACTAAAATTTATCTAATTCAGTTCATCTGAATTTGCTCTACCTGACACTATTCTTCCATCCCGAAGACAAAAAAGGCTGGGCACTTATTAAATGACATTTTCAGTACAATGAAATTTGCATTGTGCAAAATTTCTTTAAAATTTGCATTGTGCAAAGTGAATATAAGTTTACATTATAAGAGCAATCATATTGAAATATTATGTTTTTGTTTACTACCAATGTTATTTATGTTTGCATACTATTTTCTAATAAGCTTCAATACACTGTCTCATTCAACATCTTCATTATGTAATAAAATCTCATTATGTAATAAAATCTGTACATTTTTTGATGCTCCATTGGCCAAGGCAGAAGTTAAAACAATACTTTTCCTTGTACATTTTAATCTATCTCCCTCCCTTCCTACCTATCTATATGTAAATACACAAAATATTATAAAGTTTTAGTTATTGTCTGCAAGCCTCTAATTTTTCTTTTCCTGCAGATCTTTACAAACCTTATAAAATTGTACCAGGAAACCTCCCATCTACACTTTTCTAGGCTGTGCACTGTACAAAGACTCAGTAGGCGGAAAATGATTTCTTGCCTGAGATTAATTTGCTGAAAACTATGCCATAACTCTGGAGGAAAGCGTGAGGCCTGTAATTCATGTGTCTTTTTGCACTTTGCACAATAATTCCTTGGCATATTCAGGAATCAATAAGTAGTAGACTGATAGTAATGGTGAGTTCTATCTCAGTGAATAGTGGAAATTATAGTAAGGAAAATATTTTGAAACTAGGCTATATTGAATACCAACCTTACAAAGCCCTATTACATTCAATACATAGCTTAGAGTAGCAGAGTATTTATTCAGGCATTGTTGATTCATTCTGAACAATTTACTATGATTTTTGAGTACTAAAAAATTTTCATTTATATGGAAGCTGTTCTTTTTATCAAAATATCTAATTGTTGTTAAGGTATAAAGAGATAAGTTCTAGCAAGGAGCTGGGGTTCCAATTCCTGATCATTTAAAAAATTATGTTTAATTATAATTAGCATCCAATATTATATGCTACTCAGGTGTACAACATAGTGATTACACATTTATAGACCTTACAAAGTCATCACCACAAGTCTACTATACCATACATAGCTACTACCATATTATTGACTACATTCCCTACATAGGAATGTTCATTACATCCCCGTGACTTATTATGTAACTGGCAGTTTGTTCTCCTTAATTCCCTTTATCTGAACATTTTAAATATTGACTTAATTTTGAATTTTAAGGATAATAAGTTCTGTTAATTTTCAAATAAATGCAGAATTTTTTAAGCAAAACATGTTTCAAAGCTTCAAAAGATATGTAATGGATTTTTTTTCTAACATGCCTTGTGTATAAGAGGTAACTGTTAGAAAATAAAATTATCCGGCCAAGTTTGAGATAGCCAAGTGGTTAGGGCTACAAAACAATCTACTGGATAAGAAAAAAAAAAAAGTTTCCATTACTTTAGAAACTATCCTGAAAATAGGACAAAATAAATCAGCATTTAAAGCTGAGAGAAATCTGTCTTCTGCCTGATGAGGTAGTAACACAGGGTCATATTGTGTTGGGTCAGCGGCAGCATGCTGATTTATGATCATCACTGATTAGAAGGCAACATGGATGTGTTTTATCTACACTGATTCTGATTTAGAGCGACCAGATGTTGTTGGCACCTTTTACCAGGAGCTTTGGTTCATTTAGTCACAACGATTAGTAGAAAAGCACATGCTAGACTGAATCTACTATCCTGTAAGCAAAGCTGAGGCAATGATGGAGCAAAATAGCTTATGCACAGCAAGTCAGTGGGAAGTTCTGTTCTGTCACCTCTCTTCATTAATCTGTACACATGACTGCTTGGAGAGCCGGTGAGTTGATTAGGTCTGCAGCACCATCAGCATGCAGACACTCATCGCTACTTCTCATTTTCATATGACCCAGATGGTGTAGCTGCTTGACTGCAATTTTCCTTTATATGTGTTTTTAATAGGTTCCTTTTTTAGATATTGACTCTGCACCCTCTTATGGATATGTAAAACCAAGCTGAATTAACTTCTCTTTTAGTAACAGCTTGATGTAACCACATATTGAAAAAAATACTTGTCTGTAATTTTCAAAAGATTGTTTGCTAGTTTTCTTTGTGCCTAAAGAAATCACATGTGTCAAAATTAATAGTTAGCTGGTTTCTGCAATGTCCTAAGGAAGTATATTTGACATATATTCCCACTCTATGGCTAAAGAAAAGAAGGCAGTAAAATAAAATTTAAGAAGTAAGACTGCCTCTTAGGTAGGATCTTGCTATTATTCTAAACCAATCAACCATTTTATAAGTGAGCACATAAGTGAAGAGAATTTAAATTATTTGACAGAGATTGCGCAGACAGAGTGAATGGATTCAGTGTTATATTTCTGAAATACCTTCTTATACAAAACTTATGATTATCTATTATTTTTTGTTTTGTGTTTTATTATATATCAGGTTATTGGATTTTTGTGGATTTTTTAGCTCACTATTCTTTTTCAAGTTAAATTATTTTTCCTGCTCTAATTCCATATTTGTAATACAATATGTTTTTGAATTCAGAGAGGAAGGGAGAGGGAGAGAGGGATAGAAACATCAATGATGAGAATCATTGATTGGCTGCCTCCTGTACGCCCCCTACTGGGGAGCGAGCCCGCAACCCAGGCATGTACCTTTGACTGGAATTGAACTCGGGACCCTTCAGTCTGCAGGCCAACACTCCATCCACTGAGCCAAACAGCTAGGGCCCTAAATTATTTATATAAATTTTAAAGTAAGTTTATAGAATTTCTCAAACATTATACAGTCAGCTATTCTCTTTGCTTATTTTTCACACACTTGACAATCTTTAAAAGAGTACTGATTAGTTATTTTGTAAAGTATATTTCAATTGGTTTTGTCTAATGTTTTCTCATAATTGAAGTTAGGTTCTGCATTTTTGGCAAAAATATCACATAGTTAATATTGTATTTTTAGTGCATCATACTAACAGGTTCTGATATTGAGTGTTCTTATTACTTGTAATGTTTACCTTGATCTGATCATTTGATTAAGTTATTATCTGCCAAATTTCTCTTTTTCTAGTTGATAAGTATCTTGTGGGAGATAGCTTGAAACTATAAAATTCTTCTTTCTCCTCAAACTTTCAGCCACTAATTTTAGCATCCAATGGTGAGTCTTTTCAACATCTATTACTGAAATTTAATATAACTTCCTCTTCTAGATATTGTTTCACAGTTATGTAAAATTTTAACATTGGGAAGTGTGGTAAAGAATGTAGGTAAACTCTGTTCTATCACGGCAACTTTTCTATAAGTCTAAAATTAGTTTAAAAGTTTTAAATAAATATAAAAGAAACCAGGATTTTACTTGGAATTATATTGAGTTCATAGATTAATGATCAGTTAATTAGAGGACAATTAACATCATATCATTTAATGTCAACTAACACCTTATACATTTGGTTGTCCCATCTAATAGTATAATCCAACCATCTTTTATGAATAAATTGTTTCATGAATAAGAAAATGATGAGTTTTCTCAAGTGATATTTCTGCATCAAAACAGGTAAGAATTTAGGTTTAATAATTTTCTTTAGCAATATGTTACTGGTTTTTGGTGACCTTCCTAAAGGAAGTTTCAGTGGAATAATACATTGAAGTCTAATAAGAACAAGTTCAATAGAGAATGTAGAGAAGAGAATTAAAAACAGCATACACAGTTATTTTAAGAAAAGTTTTTGTAAAGGAAAAGAGAGTTACAGCTAATAGCACAGTTATAGCTGGAAAGATCCATGGATTGAAGATGTTTCTTTCAGTCTGTCTTTTATTAAAGGGCACATGAAATAGAGCATGGTCCTGCACTGATGGCAGTCATCTCGGAGGGAGGAGAAACTGATATGGGATATAAAGGGCAGACTTAGTTGGAACAATTTCATGAAGATACTACATACAAATGTAGGAAGTTGGCTAGCTAAAGAAAGAATAGTGAGAACTGTCAGTATTGTTGAAGGTTTCATTTAAGCCATGTGCTATACTCCTAATGCAGACATAGACTAAACTGAAGGCTACATTTGGCAGGAGTTTGAGGTTTATTGTTTGTTTATTTTAAAGGAGCACAACATAAGAGAGAATTAATATTCTTGAGGGTAAATGCCGGTAAATAATTATGATGGTTTATTACAAAACCTAAGCTTGGAAAATGAGAGGTGAGAACATAAAAATGCTTGGGTACAGTAAAAAATGGTGACAGCAATGTATTATAAATCCCATTAATGTCAATAGTTTATGACAACTGGAACATTAGAATGAGGAAGCTTTCCATGTCTTTGATATTTATGCATATAGTTGATTTCCCCAGTCATATGAACCATGCTGTTGCCCGGGAATGTAGAATCGATCGCAATAGTTCTAGTTTAAAATAACAATTCTTTTCCAAATACTATTTGTTTCTTCTACAAAGACAGGCTTTGTAGTAGATATCAGGTAGATGGTAGAAAGATAAGTAGGTAGGTAGATGGACAGACAAAATTTATAGATATGTATCATATAAGAGATCACCTGTACTTAAAATATTAATGCAAAAGGCCTTTTTATAATTTTCAACATCTCTTTCTCTCTTCCATTATGGAAGTGCATGTGCTTTATGTCATTACATACAGGAACTTTTTGTTGATGACCATTTTTTTTCTCCTGTATCCTTCAAGGGAGCTAAAATTTGGTGAATACACACACACGGGGAGAGAGAGAGAGAGAGAGAGAGAGAGAGAGAGAGAGAGAGAGAGAGAGAGAGAGAGTCCTTGGAAGATATAGTGTTCAAATATAAATGTATTTAAGAATTACTTTATTTTTTTCTGTATGCCCACATAATATATTCATAACTTGGGTATTGATATTACTGCCTTGCATTCTGATTATATACTCAGCTATCTCTCCTTGCCTCTCTCATTCTTATACATAATATAGACAGTTTTACATTATTTATAGCTACAGCATTAGGGCAGTGCTAGGAACATGTGAGGTGCCAAATATTTATATACTGGATAAATAAATACATGAATAATATGTTTAGAATAAGTGAACAAAAGAAATACCCTGAAGAAATACTATAAAAATAATGTGAAGTATCTTATGCTTATATTTATTGTGAAGTATCATGAACTAGTGAAGGTATTTTGCCTGACAAAACTAACTTTATTAAAGGTACATGTACATACAGTTTTATGATAGTCTTCATACGATCAAATCTTTTATTATTTGAGGAAGTACCAAATTAGTAATTAGAGATTCTTATGAAGAACTTGCATAAAAACAAAGGGATTTGCTTTACAAAGTATATAACAATGACCAGTAATGTTTAAACAGTGCACTAAATCTTGCTGTCATTAATAGTCATTTTTATTTAGTCCTTTTCCTACTTAATCCATAATGTATGAGGCTTTATTTTAAAGTTAACCTGGTAAATCTGAAATTCTAAGATCCTGTCTCACCGTATTAAAGGTATGTTCTTCCAAAGATAGGCCAGGAAATCACTCAAAAATGTATACCAATAAAAAGTTAGCCCTAACCGGTTTGGCTCAGTGGATAGAGCATCGGCCTGCGGACTCAAGGGTCCTGGGTTCGATTCTGGTCAAGGGCATGTACCTTGGTTGCGGCACATCCCCAGTGGGGAGTGTGCAGGAGGCAGCTGACCGATGTTTCTCTTTCATCGATGTTTCTAACTCTCTATCCCTCTCCCTTCCTCTCTGTAAAAAATCAATAAAATATATTTTAAAAAAGTTATGTACCTTTATTGCCAAAATAGGATATAGATATAGAGCTATCATGGCCCTTCAAGAGCAGAGTCTTCGATGACACATTGAAGATCTCCAATGTTTAGCCATTTAGCTTCTATCTTAACACACACAAAAAAAGGAAGAAAAAGATGACCATTTTTACAAGCTAAGTAAATATCTACATATTAACAGAGCATATAAATATATACAATCTAGAAAAACAGGATGATAGGTAACAGTTAACTCTTACTGCAAATTCACTACGAACAAGTAGCATATTTTCTTTGTTTTGTAGTCTTATTGAGATATAATTGATATGCCATCACTGTATAAGTTTGAGGTCTACAGCATAATAGTTTGACTTGCATATAATATTCAATAATCACTGCAGTAAGTTTCGTTAGCATCAATCATTTTATATAGAAATAATAGAAAATATATTTTAATTTCTTTTGATGAAAATTCTTAGGATTTACTTCCTTAACTTTTCTGTATAACACACAGCAGTGTTAACTATAGTGGTCATGCTGTACATTACGTCCTTAAGTACTTATGTCTCTTATAACTGAAAGTTTGTACCTTTGGACCCTGTTCCTCCAATTCCTCCTCACCCCAACCTCACCTCAGGCAACCACAAATTTGATCTCTTATTCAAGTTGTGTGTTTTTTTAGATTCAACATATAAATAAAATCATACAATATTTGTCTTTCTCTATATGACTTATTTCACTTAGCATAATTCCCTCAAGGTCCATCCATATTGTCACAAATGGCAGAATATTCTTGCTTTTTATAGCTAAATAATTTCCCATTGTTTTGTTGTTGTTTTTGTTAATCCTCACCCAAGGATATTTTTCCATTGATTTTTAGGGAGAATGGAAGGGAGAGGGGGAGACAGAGTTAGAGAAGACACATCCACTGGTTGCCTCTCGCACACGCCCTAGCCAGAGATCGAACCTGCAACTGAAGTACATACCCTTAACTGGAATGGAACCCAGGACCCTTCAGGGTGCAGGCCAACTCTGTCATCTGAGCCAAAGTAGCTAGGGCTCCCATTGTGTGTGTGTGTGTGTGTGTGTGTGTGTGTGTGTGTGTGTATTCTACAACATCTTTATCCTCTCATCCATTGATTAGTAACATATTTTCTTACCTTTCACAACTATATGAGTCTAAAATTTTTGTTATTTTTATAGGGAAGTAAGGAGACTGTAACCTAGAAAATATTAATCAGTGACAATGGGTCACCTATGATGAACAACAGCCATATTTAAAGTATTTTCAGAATTTTGTCAGTTTATGGTTAAAATATGGCCCAGGATAAGTCACAGAGAGAATATTGACACATAGGAAAGTTGTGAATGCACACCTTCCCCGCCCCCTACTCAGTTGTTAAAAAATTTACCAGTAGCACTGATTAAGTTACTCATAAAAGCAAGGATAAATAGTAAGTGGCAGGCTAATGATATGAAACTACCCTCTGAAAGCCCATGCTCTTAAGCAGAGTTTATAGTCAGTTTTACCAATGGGACTCTTTCTGGCTGCAGATGGGGACCTGGGACTTCAGAGGACTCTAAAACCAAAACCAAAACAATGCCTGTTTTAGTTGAAAGATAATGTATAATATCTGAATCTTGAGAATGATGCATTTGAAGCATACACAGTTTAAATGATAGAATTAAAATCTTACTGTTTGTCATGACTTGAATATTATCCTCCAAACAATTGTCAGAGTGATCTCCCTTAAAAAAAGAAATCTATATAACTACCATTTCAAAATTCTTAGATGTCTTTTAGTTCTTTATGCATTGAACTAGAGGCCTGGTGCATGAAATTCATGCATAGGTAGGGTCCCTAGGCCTGGCCGACAATTAGGGCCAATCAGGTTCCCCTCCTCCCCGCCTCCCTGCCTCCTCCTTTCCTCACTGCCTGTGCACCACCACCACCACATGGTTCTCTGCCTCCTGGCCTCCCACCTCCTCTTCCCTCAATCCCTCAGCGCCCCCAGCTGCCACCGCTGGTCAACCACCATGTTCCACGCCACCCCCTGCTGGTCAGCACACATCATAGCGAGAGATCGAACTCCCTGTCTCCTGGTTGAACGCCCAAGGCGACAATTTACGTATTAGCCTTTTATTATATAGGATTCTAAGATTTTCTTTTGTAAAACTCATACAGAACTGCCCTGGCTGGTGTGACTCTGTGGGTTGGGCATCTTTCTGTGCACCAAAAGGTTGTGGATTCCAATCAGGGCACATACCTGGGTTGTGGGCTCGATCCCAGGTCAGGGGCACGCAAGAGGCAGCCAATCCCATGTTGTTTCACCCTCACATGATCTCTTTCTTCATCTCTCTCAAAATCAATTTTAAAAAACACATTAAAAACGTATACAGTACACCATGGCTCACAGTTTATTTAATCTTGTGAGTCCAAACCTTGTTTACTTTGTTGGTTGGTTTACTTATGTATGTATTAGCTTTATATTGTAGCAACAAAAAATCATTAAGTTACTGATATGTTTATGCTGTCACTTCCTAAAGTAATTCTCTGCTATCATTATTTTTAAAGGTCTTTATTTTTTAAAAATATTTTTATTGATTTCAGAGATAAATGGAGAGTAAGAGAGATATCCTATCTAATAAAAGAGAAACATGGTAATTAGCCATTACTTCGCTACCCTTTCCCTTGGCTAATCAGGGCGATATGCAAATTAACTGCCAACCAAGATGGCGGCCGGCAGCCAGGCAGTGAAGTGAAAAGGAGACTTGCTTGCTCCACGATGGAGGAAGCCAAGGTTCCCCGCCTTCTGCTGCTGGGCTCTGAGCTGCAGTTTAAGAAACATTGTTACAATTATAGAACCTAAACAAACCAGATGCCTGCTTTCAGCAGAAGAGACCTCAAGCTGGAGCCGGCCTCAGAGCTAAAGCTGGCTTTCAGCTCCAGTGACAGCCATAGAAGGTAAATAAATCCCAGAATAAAAGAAAAAAAGAAAAAAAGGACAGGTTGGAAGCTTCAGTCGCCCACCAGCCTGAAAATGGCCCTCAGCCCCTCATCCAGGCTGGCCAGACACCCAAGCGGGACCCCTATCCTGATCCAGGACACCTTTCAGGGCAAACCAGCTGCCCCCCACCCATGCACCAGGCCTCTATCCTATAAGAGTAAACGGGTAATAGGCCTCCCAGCACTGGGAACAGCAGAGCCACGAGGCCTCATGCCCCGTGATCAGCAGAGCCGCGAGGCTTCCCGGCACCAGGATCAGCGGAGCAGCGAGGCCTCCCAGCACTGGGATCAGCAGAGCAGCGAGGCCTCACTGCCCCTGTGTCAAGTGGAGCCTCTAGGCCTCCTAGCGACCGGATCAGCTGAGCAGCGAGGCCTCACTGCCCCTGTGTCAAGCAGAGCCGTGAGGCCTCCCAGCACTGGGATCAGCAGAGCCGCGAGGCCTCCAGGCACTGGGATCAGTATGACAGGGGGCAGCGCCCAAACCCCCTGGATGCCCTGTGGCTCTGTGTGTGACAGGGGGCGGGGCCACAACCTCCCTATCCGCCCTGCTCTGTGTGTGACAGGGTGCGGCGCCCCAACCCCCTGATGGGCCCTGCTCTGTGTGTGACAGGGTGCGGCGCCCCAACCCCCCCATGGGCCCTGCTCTGTGCATGACAGGGGGTGGCGCCGCAACCTCCCCACCGACCCTGCCTTGACTGTGACAGGAGGTGGCATCCCAACCCCCCAATCGACCCTATCCTGAGCGTGACTGGGGTGGCATCGCAACCTTCTGATCCGCCCTGCTCTGTGCATGTTAGGGGGCGGCACCCCAACTCCCCTGTCGGCCCTGCTCTGAGCCCAACCAGGGGCTGCACCTAGGGATTGGGCCTGCCCTCTGCCACCCGTGAGCAGGCCTAAGCCAGCAGGTCGTTATCTGCCGAGGGGTCCCAGACTGTGAGAGGGCACAAGTGGGGCTGAGGGACACTCCCCCCCCCCCGCCCCCCGCCAGTGCACAGATTTTTGTGCACCGGGCCTCTAGTAGAAACATAAATGATGAGAATCATTCATTGGCTGCCTCCTGCACACCCCCTATTGGGGATCAAGCCTGAAACCAGGGCATATGCCCTGACGTCCTGGTTCATAGGTCAAAGCTAAACCATTGACCCAAACCAGCCGGACTATTTTTTTAAATAATAATTCAGGAATACATTTCTCATAAATTTATTTTGCTTTTATTTTGAGCCCTCACAGTAATATTCTCTTATCTTTATTGCTGTTACTGCTTGGCAATTTAACTGTTTGCTGATGTCTCCCCATCTGCCAGTACTTATTAATGGATAACCTGTATTGGATATGTGGTACATACTGAATATGTATTAGCTGGATGAGTAAATTAAGAGGTAACAAGCATGCATAGAAACTTTCCTGTGAAACCAAGAAATATCTTTTACAAAAATCCTAAAAATAATATAAAGAGTTTTGTAAACTACTAAGGTATGATGAAATTATGAACTAATGACAACCTGTCTCCTGCCCACATTTTGTTTTTCTCAGTGGAGGAGAAACAACCAACTTTGTGGTTTCCTTTAAATCTATAATATGGGAATAAGAAAGAGCCACAAGCTGACTTTATGGAAGGAAAAGGGAGAATCCAAAACAGAACACTAAGGAAGAAAAAATTTTTTAAAACTTTCTTCAGTATCATTTTGATGTGTGGGAGAGCCACACTTTTCATGACAAGCAACATGACATGGGATATGACATGACAGGGAATATGCCAATCTAATGTCAAGGAATATGACATACATTGTTATTTTTTCCTGCTAATGCTCATGCATTTCTATGTCATTAAATCTAGAAACAAAAGGGCTTGGTGGATTGAGAAACCAACCAAAATGATCTCTGTGAGCAAAGGAACATTTAGGAATACAAAAGCAGAAAAACAAGCAACAGGGTAAGAATTAAGAAATGGAGGGAAGAAAAATAAGTTGTTTTGTTGTTGTTGTTGTTGTTTAAATAGCTAAAGTAGCTTCTGTTTAAACTGACTGTCAGGGGAAAAGCCCATCAGTTGGGTAACTCTTCTTTCAACCACTCCTGTGGAACCACCTGCCATATGGCTCACTAAGGAGCAGTTAGCTATCCTCAGTGGGAATGGACTGCTTGATTAGGTATAGATTCCTTGTTATGGTAATTACATCAATTACCTTCTTTCCCTGCTCACTTATGAAATTCACCCCTGGCAAAAGAATAGAGGTGGATATTAAATATCAGCTAAATTTTTATTGATCTTTCTGAAAATAATACTACATACAGATTAGTAAGCATTTCCATTTTTTGCTCTGTCAAAGTGAGACATGTTCTGAGAAACAATGCATTATTCAACTTATTTTTTTTGTTTTAATCACCAAACGTTTTCACCAGTGGTTATGATAGGGTTAGATAAGGGCTGGGATAGAGGTATGTTCAAAGTCGAAAATGGGATCTACATCATAAAAGGAGAATTGTGATAGGAAAGTTAGATTAAGTCACTAAGACAAAAGAAAAATATTAACACTAAATACAACTCTAAACAACACAATTGACATAGTGACTCAGAAAATATCAGCATAGAATTTTTTCTTACTAGTCATCTTACCTTTTGACTTATTTATAGAAAGCAAATAATAACTCATTCTTCTTCGGGATCTTTGCATTTAATGTTCCTTCTTTCTGGAATGCTTTCCAGACTAGGCATGGATTAATTATTTTATTCAGATCTATGCTAAAATTTCACTTTTTTTTTTAAAAAAAGGACCTTCCTAACCACTCAAAACACTTTGCAAAAACATTGCAAATCATAGCTTTCAAGTGTCTGCCTAAATATCAATGTCAGTATCCACAATTTCTGTTGATTTGGTGTTACAGTTTACGTTGTAATAGACTGTTCTTATCTCAGATTCCTTCCTTAGTTTTAGGAATATAACTGAAGATATGCTTCTTTCTCTCTCTGAATACTTTGAAATTTTTCATACTGGAGTTAGCATATTACTACTGTGAGTGAAAATTATTTAATCATAAGTATGGCAGACTATATAATTTTCCATTTTCATGGGTCTTTAGCACAGTATTTTCTAAGCCTATCTTTGGCTTCTGCATTTAAACTCACCACCAATCGTCATTTTGGAAATCAGTTTCATATTTCTTTTTTACCTCGGCATCATTTATCTCATTTTATTTGACTGGTATTAAATATGGGCTCAAATAATTAAAATGTGTGATTTATATTCTATATGTGTATGTATTATATATAAAGTGTATAGATATGTAGCATATATACCATTTAATGAATTTACTGAAGTATTCATTGAATATAGTGAATCTGTCTGTCTTTCATCTGACATATCTCTTGATTTATTTCAGTGGAATCTTTGCCATCATGAAATTTTCTTTGATTATACCAATTAAACATTAAGTTGTGCCCTAATGTGGCAAGCCTTCATGAGCTTCATCAAGGATTCTACAACTGATAGCAAAACTGCTTAGATCATTATCAAATAAATTACTTAATATTAACAAATACATTCTTTAATGAATACTTTATAAGATGCATGCAAAATATATCACTTTTCACTATTGAAATGGTTCTCTTACATTTTCTTCCTTTTAGGGTGACTAGAAAGTATTTTATGTGCTCATTGCAATAGACTGTATGTTTAAGTCAGATTGCTTTAAAATCTACATTTTGATAATGTATGGCAAATTAAGGTTTACTTAGGATATTCTTCATCCTTATCCTTTTAATAGTTGGTGATTTCTTGCCTTTTAGTCTTAGCATTTATGTTCTAATTTAGGCAATACTTTCAATACTCTTATTTTTCAGTACATATCAATTGCATAAGACCTATGTTTACACCCATTTCTTATCTCAAAAAGCAAACTGTCAATTTACTCTTAACATTTCATTTTCCTTACTAAGTATAAAAATATATGAATAATAGTTTTAAAAGGAGCAAAGTTGCCTATTTTCTGTAGAGATCTTTTCCCATTGTGCCACTGTCAGGTGGCTATCTTCCTGCTCAAAAGCAACCAGCTCTTAACAGGTTTCTTTCTCCAAACAGGAACAGTTCATTCTATTTTTTAATAACCACTGTTCTCTTGCAAATTTTGGCATACTGATGGTAATGCCTCCTAACTATGATTAGCCCTGGGGCCTTCATGATCTCAGATTAGTAATTTTCATTAACACTGCTCACATCTTTGCAAAATTAAACTTAATTAAATTTTCCTCAGTCACCATGTTTTATCCCCTTCTGTTTCCTGCCAGGATCTTCAATTATACATTTATTGACAATTGAATGATGCCTCACTTCTTCTTCTTCTTTTTTTTTTTTTTAGCAGCTATCTGCGATTGAAAAGACAAACAAAAAACAACAAAACCTGCTGTTTAAAATCTACTCTTTATCTTCTCCATTTCTAACCTTTATGCCAATCTAGCGGAGTTCACTATGAAGTTCCACCGAAAGTACATGGAAATTTAACACTCTGTAGTTACAGTCTATATTACTCATTCTGTGGATAACTGTGTGTTTCTTTCTCAGAGACATGCTATAAACGTTATTGACTAACATCCCTTTGCTCATTGGGGAACAAGAAATAGAAATTAATTAAAAGAAAAAGATGTTTATGGAGTAACTAATATATATTAGGCACTATGCTTAACATTTTTCAAATGCTATTTTGTTAGCTGACACTTTGCTCAGGGAAATCTTTATTCAGCAAGTGCAACCTACTTCTGAAAGTGAGTGAAGATACAAAGAAAAAGGATTAATTTGTTTATTGATTTCACTTAGAGTAATAAAAAGACCTTCAAATCTTACGGTAAATCCTTGTGGAAGCTACAAGGAAAATGGACAATCAAGCGCAAGTATTGCTCTTATTCCTATTGACATGTACCATCAAGAAGAGTAATTTAAGACACCCTCAAGGTCACTAGAAAAGAAAGTGATTTCATTAAAGCTATCAAACTTGTCTCAACCATTGAGTTTCTGATTATACCATAACTCACTCTTCTTTAACTAAAATAAAGCTAAAATTTGTATTAACTCTAAATGTGGTTACCAGCAGATAATTCTTAAGAAATAAAACCAACACATAATAATTTTCCAAATAGTACTGTGTGAAAAGGTAGTACTATTATGAAAATAAATAAAATAAATAGATGGCATTGTCCACGCATTTCTCCTTTTATTCATAAAATTTGAGAAAATGAGCCTAAAGACAGTATATTCTTATTCCACTATAGGGTTTTAAATGATACTAAGCAAGGGGTTAGACTCTCCAATATAGATTTCTCAATTAAACTTAATGTGGATCTGGTTGAAACTATAAGGGAAGTGCCAAATACATAAAAAAAGAGTGTATTATTAAATACACTTATGTCTTTTATTGGCACAAAGTCATTTTTATTTTGCAAATTTAGCTTCTCTTTATTTTTACTTCAAGTATATTTCAAGATATAAATATAAAACGATTGCAAAATACAAAGAATAATTACATATACTTACCTTAAATCAGAAAATCCCTGTAAGGTGCCTGGTGCCATTCAGTTGTCATGGTCCTTCCTTTCTAGCAATTATTACCACATCCTATAATATGCCAATATTTTTTAAATCTGGGAGGAACTGTTATAGACTATTCTCATCAGATTTTTCTGCAAGTTGTATAATACACAAGTTTAAAGATATAAATTGAGTAAAAATCAGAATCAATGTCATATATAACAAGTTTCTACATTACTCAATCTGTTAGTGATTGGGGTTACCTGCTTGGGACCTTGGATCTTGTCTTCTTGAGGGAAAGATTTCAGTCAAAAGACAAAAGTGTAGAAAAGCAAGCAAGAATTTATTGACCACAGCAAAAATATACTTAGGAGAGTGAAACATAGTAGGGCATAGAAGAAGCAACAGGAGAGCCTAGGCTGGGCTGTGTTAGCTCACCGAGAAGTCAGAGAAAATGGGGCCTTAGAGACAGGTTCAGGGGGTTAGTTTGGGACAAACTGCTGCTGCCCATTTCTCCCCTGGGGTCTCATGGGGTCCCTTAGAGGCTGGGGGATACGTGCCAGTGGGGGGATGGCACTGGCATGTTCCTTGGAAGGAGAGCAATGCACTGGCTCTTTTGTCCTGAGCATATTTTTCTCTCTTGCAGGTGGAAATCTTAGGGAAAGTCTCAGCAGAATCTTAATAGAATAGTCATCAGTTTTCCAGGTGTGCTCTTTCAGGGTGGTGTTCTCCACTGATTGGTCAGTGCAGGGCAGGGGTTCATTAGTGTAGCTGTTCCTGAGGCAGCCAGTTTCACTTGTCTGGTTTTGCTGATTTTCTGGGCCTGGAGCTGGAATACAACTGAGGCCTCAATGTTATCTTTAGGGAGGAAAAGTTTGGGGGGAGGTGGTGTCTAAATTGCCTGACCAGGGATATGAAAGATCAGGGTCCAAATCACATGACCAGTGATATGCTAGGGGAGGATAGGTTACCCTGCAGGCAAGGTTCTTGTTTTCCCAGTTTTGCCCCTTGTGAGTTTCTTTTTGCCCTGGTGAATTTCTGTGCCTGGTTCATCATCCTTGCTCTGCTCATGTCTAACAATTCATCATATTGAGCAGTAAGTATTTGAGTTTCTCAAGGATTAAAGAAAAACCCAAATATTGTCTTTAAGCTTATGTAAATACTAGAGGCCCAATGCACGGAATTCATGCAAGGGGATCCATGGCCCTTGCAGTAGCAGCCCTGGAAGGAAGTCCAGAAGGACGTCCAGTGTAATTAGCTTATTATACTTTTATTATTATAGATTTACCAATTTTAGATACTTATTAAGATTTTGACTACTATTTTTAGAGATGTCAGAATTTTCAATAAGTTAGCCCAGAGAGAATATTAATAATCAATGATCTGATTGTCTCTATAAATAAATAAGATGAAGGCTGGTTGAGGCATTAGATTCCTCAGATTCACCTAATCTTAATAATTTTGTCTCAATGGCCAGATTACTAGGGGTTCTGAAGTGTAGTAGAATGGATGTTAAACTTCCTTTATCATTGCTTCTCGGAAATAAATAAAAAAGAACACCATTCTCATACATTAAAAAGAGACATTTATCTTTTAATTCTTGGTGACACAGAAATAGACAAAATTTTTCTTATTACAGATAAGGTCAAATAAAGTTTATTTTTCTACCAGAGGACCTTTTAAGGGCATACAATCCTTAGAGAGTAGAAATATTTCAGAAAAGTTAAAATTATATCTCAACATGCTTCAATAATTTTCTTATTGTTTAGAACTAACTATACCACCGTTTATGGGTGTAACTTTAGAATTATAATATTTATCATATTACAATATTCAATTTAATACTTAGTCATTATAATAAAAATTTTAACAAGTTATACCCTCTAATTTTAAATGAACATGGGAAAGTTTAATAATCTAAAATTAAATGATTAAAGTTTAAAACAGCAAATCACTCTAATAAGAAATGAGAAATTTTGTGTCATTAGGCATTTTTGATGGATTAATTAGCAAATTTAAATTCCAAGTCCAACTCTTTATTTTTCTTTTGTGTTATTCAGAATTCCCTGTATGACATACAGTCTCAAAAAATAAGTGCATTTTTCTGAGAATTTTTTTTTAATTAAATCTTTATTGTTCAGATTATTACATTTGTTCCTTTTTTTTCCCCCCCATAACTCCCCTCCTCCCAGTTCACGCCCCACCCTCCACCCTCACTCCCCACCCACTGTCCTCATCCATAGGTGCACGATTTTTGTCCAGTCTCTTCCCACATCTCCCACACCCCTTTCCCCCCCAAGAATAGTCAGTCCATTCCCTTTCTATGTCCCTGATTCTATTATAATCAACAGTTCATTCTGTTCATCAGATTATTTATTCACTTGATTCTTAGATTCACTTGTTGATAGATGCATATTTGTTGTTCATAATTTGTATCTTTACCTTTTTCTTCCTCTTCCTCTTCTTAAAGGATACCTTTCAGCATTTCATATAATCCTGGTTTGGTGGTGATGAACTCCTTTAGCTTTTCCTTATCTGTGAAGCTCTTTATCTGACCTTCAATTCTGAATGATAGCTTTGCTGGATAAAGTAATCTTGGTTGTAGGTTCTTGGTATTCATCACTTTGAATATTTCTTGCCACTCCCTTCTGGCCTGCAAAGTTTCTGTTGAGAAATCAGCTGACAGTCATATGGGTATTCCCTTGTAGGTAACTGAGTTTCTTTCTCTTGCTGTTTTTAAGATTCTCTCTTTATCTTTTGCTCTTGGCATTTTAATGATGATGTGTCTTGGTGTGGTCCTCTTTGGATTCCTTTTGTTTGGGGTTCTCCGCGCTTCTTGGACCTGTAAGTCCATTTCTTTCACCAGGTGGGGGAAGTTTTCTGTCATTATTTCTTCAAATAGGTTTTCAATATCTTGCTCTCTCTCATCTTCTGGCACCCCTATAATTCTGATGTTGGTACGCTTGAAGCTGTCCCAGAGGCTCCTTACACTATCCTCGCATTTTTGGATTCTTTTTTCATTTTGCTTTTCCGGTTGGATGTTTTTTGCTTCCTCGCATTTCAAATCATTGACTTGATTCTTGCGCTCCTCTGGTCTGCTGTCGGGCGTCTGTATAATATTCATTATTTCAGTCTGTGTGTGCTTAATTTCTAGTTGGTTCCCCAATATAAGATCGAGGGTCTTATTAGTTTTCGTGTAGATCTCATTAAGTTTATCGGCAGCTTCTAAACAGTTCTTCAGAGACCTTAAAAGTGTGGTTCTGAACTCTATTTCTTCCATTGACAATTTTGTCCTGTTTCTTTGTCTCCGCATTTTGTTATGCTTCCTTGGTGCACCCCCTAGTGGTCTTTGTTCACAGTCTTATAGATAAATCTTGATTGTTGTAGCTAATTCCAGGGAGGGTTTGACCTCCAGGCCAAGTGGCTATGAGAATCAGCTGTGTCAGCAGTGAGAGAACTTCTGTCCTCTAGGGAGGTGCTAATCTAGCCTTTGCCTGAGGCTATCTGGCAAATGCCTCCGTGCAGGGCTTGGGCGGGGCGGGTCGCACAGGATCAACAGGGTGGGCTGGAGAGAGCAGTTATGGCGGCTCTCAGTCCTGTCCCAAGGGGCTCTGCCTCTCTGAGTCCCAGCACCCGCTGCAAAGCTCGGAGAGAAAGCTGCCCTCGCTCTGACTGAAGCCAGACAGTCCCGCTTCTCCCGTTTGAGTCTGGGTCCCTAAAGACTCGCCCAGATCTGGTGCTCAGAGTCTGCGACTCCCTCCCGATTGAAAACAACAACTGCACCCTCCGCCGCCAGCCCGCTCCGCGCACTCCGCACCTCAGAATTTGACTTCAGCACTGCGCCTCCTCTGAGTGTCCGTATGCGTTTCTCTTTCCTCCTAGTTGTAGGACTTCCACTCAGCCAGCGTTCCTGTGGTTCTGGGTGATGTCCCTTCCGTTTTTTGGTTTCACTTTTGAAGTAGTTGTTCAAAGCAACAAACTCCGGCGTTAACCTATGTCGCCATCTTGATTTTTCTGAGAATTTTTGAAAAGAATTTTTAAGTGATATTTTTTCATATATACTTGTTTAAACACAGTGGAGTAGCATAGAAGATAATGACTACAAGTACATTTTACAAAAGACATAAAAATTCCCTGTATAAACTGAAAATTATTTTATCAATTTTTCTACAAAATCTAAAAGAAATGAAAGTATTGTAATCATCTATTTGGTGAGCACTTGTTCCAGAGAAGTAGTAGGTAGATAGGTAGGTGAAAAAGGTGAAGGTGAATGTAGTGAGTAATCTATATATATAAAACCCTAAACAACTGGATGACCAGATGACCGGCCAGTAGCAATGATGCACACTGACCACCAGGGGGCAGACGCTCAATGCAGGAGCTGCCCCCTGGGGGTCAGTGTGCTCCCACAGCAGGAGCTTCGCTCAGCTGACGGATGGGCGCCAGACTTCAGGCTCACGGCTGGCGAGTGCAGCTGTGGCGGGGTGAGTCTCTCCCTCAGATACTCGCCCTGCACACCCCCTCCCATCAGACAAACTGGAGGGTAAGGCTGAGCTGCCACTCAGCGAAGGTCCACTGATCCCTGCAGGCCAGGTCTAGGGACCCCACTGGTGCATGAATCCATGCACCAGGCCTCTAGTAATATTATAACTTTGCATTGTGACAAATAATACTAGACTTAGTGTGGTGATCACATCATCAGTTATATAAATGTCAAATCATTCAGTTGTACAGCTGAAACTAATACATATATTGTAGGCCAGCTATACTTTTAATAAATATAAAATAATGTTTGTGAAATTGCTTAGAATAGCTTTGCTTATAGTACGTATATATTACACTTTGGTTGACTCTGTAGAAAACTTTGTCTAGCAATTATAAATAGGCAGTAGATAGATAACACTTATTCCCTTCTGTTAGGGAGATAATTTAACTAATAAAAAGATATGCATACACTTAAAATAATTGCATATATAAGCTAACCTTTGCTATTGTGCTATTGCTATATTCAGATTTAAGAAAATTTTCTGTCTTTGAATAACTTGAACACTTTTTGCACCCTATTTATAGTTTTTCTTTATGTCCTATGTCTGAAACACACACACACACACACACACACACACACACATCCTATTCTGTTGTATAAATACTTGGCATCAATTTAGTAATACTCTATTACTTTCTTTATATAATGTTTGTAATGTTTGTTGTATAACTGCTCCGTAGCAATGACAGTGATAGAAGAAAGGTGGGAAGACAGCACCGTAAGTGCTTAGTAGAGGAACTAAAGCTGGGCCATGGAGACTGGGTGCCACTGAAAAAAAAATATTCAGAGAATAAGTATAAAATTGTTCCAAAGAATAAAACAGCATGATAATAAAGGAAGCAGGTGTGCATGTGGCATGCTTGGGAAACAGTGATTACACAAATTTGGATGAAATTAAGAGTACTAAAAGATAAACTGGGAGAAGTAATTCTGCTTAAAACACTAATACAGAAAGATGTTCAAGTGATGATAGTAGATAAAATGTATAGAAATCTTATTTTTCTGATGAATGAACAGGGAGGGTACAGCCTAGATTTGGCAGAGCTGCCACAACCAGAGAAACTAAGCAATTGGAATCACTCATTAATTTCCATCTATTCTTTTCTGGCATGCAATTCAGAATAATCGGAATCTATAACTATATAATGCTCAAATCTGATAGCTCTCCTAAAATAAAATTCTTTCTAGTCCTCTATTTTTAAGTGGTTTTGCTTCACCAGCTGGCAAAGGCCTCAGAAACCTCTCTAACATGAAACCATTCTCATCTTTTCAAGTCATTAGTTTTTTGGTGAAAATCATGGCAAGCCAGACCTCATGCTGAGGACATCTGCATCTGAGCATCACAAAGCAGCCTTGAAACCTGAGATCCAAATGGGCTACCACATTGACTTGCATGATAGCTCCATTTTCTCCTTTTTATTAATCTCCAAATAATTTGATCTGAGAGCCATTTCAAGCTATATTTCAAAGTTAGTGAAACTTAATTACTCATAGAGCAAAATGTAAAAAACAAATTAATAAGTAAAATTAAGGATGCGAAGGAGACAACCTTAACATAATAGCCCCCATGTTTATTTCACTCATCTATTATATAGAAGTAAGTTTTTAAATCCTTATTTCTTTATCATTGCCCCATCCCTTCCTCCTATACTTAAATGTGAAATTTTGTTAACATCATACATTAGCTGTGGGACTTTAGCTAATTTGTTTAAACTTACTAGACCTCAGTATTATACGGAAATTAGAAAAGTAATTCATTTCAGAAGTTTTCTTTTGAAAATTAAATGTGATTCAGCATATATACAGCTTCCATCACAATGTCTGGTATTTATTATAAATTACTTTTCTTCTCTGTTCATATTTGAATTTGACCAATTTAATTTTATAGTACTATCTAGAAGTGGTATGAGTTTTATGAAAGGTTATGCCACTATGTAAAATGACTGTTAAATGGTAATAACAACCAAATATATATTAAATCTTGACAAAGTGCCAAGTTTTTAAGCGCTTTATGTGATCTCATTAAGTACCAACAACAAACCCATTCAGATAGTGAGGTGAAATAAGGTGCCCTTGACTACACAGCTATAAAATGCAGAGATGGATTCTGATCTCATGTGGTCTAATCAGGAGCTTTTAACCACTGGATGCTCAGTGAGCACTGAAATATAAATCTAACATTGTGTATGTGTATGAGTGTGTGTGAGTGAGTGTGTGTGTGTGTGTGTGTGTGTGTGTGTGTGTGTGTGTGTGTTTAAAATCTTACCAGGAATTGTACCTTAAGGTTAGTTTCAAGAATGCAGTATTAGCATATATTCCAATGTTTTTGTGCTTAATGCTTATGTAAATTAACTTTCTTTAAAAAAGAAAGGAAAATAAAATGCTTGTAAAACGTATAGTAGTACTAATGTTACCATCCCATTTCCAAACTACATTTTTAATGTATTGAGTCAAAGCAAATATAATGGAATTTTTAGATATATAAAATTTAAGTACAACAAATTAAATAAAGGGACATTTTACATGAATCCAACACATTTTTAAAATGTTTTTACTCATGCCTCGGGAAGTTTATTTTGGATAGATTGTTCATATCCTTCAATTCCCCATGATTATTTCATTAAAATTTAACCAACATAATCCATGTTGTCATAAATTAATTTTGTGTTGGCTGAATAGTCCGTGTAGAAAATGTTCTATTTTAATAAAAAAGAAACGTTCCCTATTTGTCCTATCAATGTAAAATACTTTTATATTTAACAAATGCATATTTCCAACGTAATTGGATCATTACATAATTATAATTATTGCAATGTGATTGTTTTATATTTTAATATAAATATCTCCATATCAGTATTATATCTACCTATACATCTGCTTTCATTATAATAAATGCGATGGATACATGGGGAATATTCAGTTCTAGTTCTAACAATTTTCAGAGTATAAGTAATAAGTACCCTTTAGTCAATAGCATATACATTATATTTATTTTCATAGTTACATGGCTAGATGATTTGATATTCATTTCTCCTTGTATCTTTTTATACATAAATTTTAGCATTTTTTTTAGGACAACAACTAAACTTCAGATGTTTAGTTACACAGATCAATCAAATAACCCAATAAATAAGATCTTATTTGGCATTCAAGTCCATTTTTTTACAGTATCCACCAATGTAAAATTTTATAAAATTTTATTTCAAGACTATCAAATTTAATCAGGTAGGCATTTTTTAGCCCAAACCTTGTACTCCCTACATTTTAAGCTTGTCATAGTAATAGAATAGAGGCTCTGGCTATTTGCATTTTTTAATCGTATTTTGATCACATATAAAGAAGTAAAGCAAACTATAGCCCTGAGCCAGTTTGGTTTTCTCTTTTGCCATTAAAATTCCCTGCTCATGTCTGCCACCTGACTCTTCTTATACAATTCTGTCATACACAACATTAACATTCAGATAGTAAGAAAATGGATGGCATCAATTTGATTTATTTTTCTCTCAGGTGAACAAAACACATGTTTTACAGAAACTAATAGTTGTATGTGGTTTGCCTGCAAAATGGTATAGCTGATATTTCAAGCAGTTGTTTGCAGTCTGCTAGCTCATTAATTAAAAAAAATATATTTTCATTGATTTCAGAGAAGAAGGGAGAAGAAGAGAGATATAGAAACATCAATGATGAGAGAGAATCATTGACTGGCTGCCTCCTGCATGCCCAACCCTAGGGATCAAGTTCGCAACCCTGGCATATGCCCTGATGGGAATCGAACCATGACCACCTGGTTCATTGGTTGATAGTCAACCACTGAGCAACACTGGCCAGGCAACTCATTCATTTTTGCTTATTATTTATATTTTCTCTCTCTCATTGCTGTTTCTCTACTCTGTCTCTCTCTTGCCTCTCTCACATATGCACATACATTGTAAATAATACTAGAGCAAGATAAAACTCAGTTTAGATACCAGTATTTCCATTCACTCTGCGACTGTGGATAAGTTACTTTATGACTCTGAGCCTCCTGTTCCTCATCTGTAAATTAGGGATAAAAAACTCATTTATAAAGTTTCTTTGAATATCTAATGAGGAAATATCTATAAGTGCATAGTGTGAGGTTCATACCATATCAATATAAAATTATATAAATTTTCAATTATATAAAAACTATTATATATATTAAGAGTTTCCAGATTATTAATCATTTTGGCTGTTGTTTATTTCAATAGCACAAATTTTTTGTTTAGATTTATAACTTATCAATATATACTTAGACCTCCACAAAAATATATTAACTACTGCAGAAAATTGGACTGTAATACCTAAGAATGATGGAGTTAAGGAAAGGTAAGAGTTCATTAACAAGCAACTCACTCGAACACTGTTTGGTGGGTGGCTAGCTGCGTGAATGACCTTAACTAGACCTCCATGGAATTGTCTTTAAATAAGCCTCTTTGTGACTGGAGTCCTGACCAGTGTGGCTCAGTAGGTTGGGCATTGTCTCATGCACCAGAAGGTCAGCGGTTCAGTTTCTGGCCTGGGATGCGGGCTTGGTCCCCAGTGTGGGGCATGCAGGAGGCAGCCGATATGTATTTCTTTCACATAGATGTCTCTTTCCCCCTCTTCCTCTCTCTCTGAAGTCAATTAAAAAAAAACAACATTAAAAAACCTGTCAATGGCATTTACTAGTAGAGAAAGGGGTTCCTATCTATAAAATAATATCACAGGATCATCCCCACTTAGATTAAATTGGTTATTGTAAAAAGAACTAGAGTTTGTTTATTTGATGGACCCTGGTGGTTAAAGAATGGTAGGTAGCCACATCTACATGTTCTAGTTGGTAATCAACGGTGTATATAATGGAACAGTATTTAATCCAAAATTGTTCCATTTAATAAACTGGGTTTTTTTGGCAGATGATCTGGATCCAGATCCTCTATCACTATTTTCTCAGCAGCCTTGAGCATAATAATAAACTTCCCTGAGCCTTTTGTGTTTGTTTTAAGTATGCAAAACTACAAACATGAAACATCTGTTGTATAGTAGATACTTTAAAAAGATAGCTGAAAACTAGGACAAATTCCATTAAATGTAACCCAAACTGTATCCTTATGCAGAGACCAAAAAAGATGTTTTTAAGCACTTAAAGAAGATATCATCTCTCTGACTTTGAGTCTTAGGGGAGTTGAATGCATCTGTGATGTGTTCTTTGACTTGACATTTCAACCTTTTGTGTTAACACAGCATTCAATATCTATCAACCTCTCATCTGTCTATCTCACTCTGTCTTTATTTCTAACTTAAAAATTCCTTATAATGGCCCTGACTGGTTTGGCTCAGTGGATAGATCGTCGGCCTGCTGAGTGAAGGGTCCCGGGTTTGATTCTGGTCAAGGGCATGTACCTTGGTTGTGGGCACATCCCCAGGAGGGGGTGTGCAGGAGGCAGTTAATCGATGTTTTTCTCTTATCGTTGTTCCTAACTCTCTATCCCTTTCCCTTCCTCTATGTAAAAATCAATAAAAAATATATTTAAAAAATTCCTTATAATGGATTACTATATGATACCAGTAGACCAGTAGTACTCTATTTATTTCCCAACTTTCCATTTCATCCTAGTCAAAATCACTAGGAAAATGAAAGCTGTCATATGCAAATCTCCACTTCATAATTTTATGAGTTCTGAATCTTGTATTACCAAATAGATCTTACATAACTAGTCTCTGAATTACATGGAACATCCCAAAATAATGGCTATCTGATCACTAAAGTTTAGAAATTTCTGGAACCCTTTTCATATATCCTACTAGATTAAAAAAAGAAAGTAAACAAATACACACACATAAACTCTTCATTGTTCTCTATTTGGACTGCTAACTTGTGTGAGCAATTGAACCTTTCATACCTCTCCCAAGTGTACTCCTACTGTACCAAGCATATATATCTAATATGCAGAGTGTCCCCTTGAGAGTTCGACCCACTGGGAGTTGGATTGCTCACTATGACGTGTGTTGGCCACCTTAGGGCGACACAGAATGAAAGAAGGCCCCAGCCAGCAGCTGGGGAAGGGATGTCTTGGCTAGCAGCTGCTAGTGACCCCACCCATGCATGAATTTTGTGCACTGGGCCTCTAGTTATTTCACAGTGAGTTTATGTTCCTAAAAATCAAACATATGCTGTCATGCATAAGATTGTCTTTTACTACTGTGTAGGGCTGTAGAGAAGAAGAGGAACTTTACAGAGATTCCCTTAGGTTTTAGATTGGTGCCGCCTGATAAGGTAGCTACTAGTGGCTTGAGGGCTACTGTTGAACACTTGAAATGTAGCTAGTTCAAGTTATGATGCCCTATGAAAGCAATATGCCTACTGGATTTTGAGGACAATACAAAAGACTGACAGGATGTATAATATCTCATTAAGGTTTGTGTTTATTTTGGTTATGATATATTAAGTTAAGTAAAATAGATTATTATTAACTAGAGGCCCGGTGCACAAAAATTGTGCACTCGGAAGGGTCCCTCAGCCCGGCATGTGCCCTCTCGCAGTCTGGGACCCTTCGGGGAATGTCCACCTGTTGGCTTAGGCCCGCTCCCTTGGGGATTGGGCCTAAGTTGGCAATCAGACATCCCTATGGCAGCCCAGGAGCCCTTGGGAGATGTCCACTTGTCAGCCAGGAGCAGGCCTAGCTGCAGTTGGGCATCCTTAGTGCTGCTGAGGAGGTGGGAGAGGCTCCCACCACCACCGCTGTACTGGCAGCCATCGGCCTGGCTTGTGGCTGAGCAGAGCTCCCCCTGTGGGAGCACACTGACCACCAGGGGGCAGCTCCTACATTGAGCGTCTGCCCCCTGGTGGTCAGTGTGTGTCATCGTAACCAGTGATTCTCAGTGGCTCTGCTGTCAATTTGGGGTCAATTTGCATATTACCTTTTATTATATAGGATTTTTTCACAATTTAGTTATTAGAAAAATTAAAGTTACGTATATCTTAAATTCGTACTTAATATTTTATTTCTTTTGCATAGCATTGTTCTAGATACATAACAATAACACCTTGAGTTATGGATAAACATTATACTTTGTAACTTTCATGGAGTTCGGGCATGCAGGAGGCAGCTGATTTGGTACTTAAGATGTCACTTTGATTAGTTTTGTAGTGTGGAATTCACTCATTTGTGGAATATAATGAACAACATAAACTGATGCACAAAAATAGATCCAGAGGCAGAGAAGCATCAAACAGACCATGCAATCTGAGAGGGAAAGCAGGGGAGGGATGGGGTAAGAGGTCAACCAAAGGACTTGTATGCATGCATATATGCATAACCCATGGACACAGACAGTAGGGGGGTAAGGGCATGTGCGGGGGGTGGCGGGGGATGTCCAGGGAGACGTCAATGGTGGAAAAAGGAGGCATATTTAATTCTTTAAATAATAAAGAATTTAAATTAAAAATACTACAGACTTATACCAACACCTATTTATCTTATTTTTTAAAATATATTTTTTGCCCTAACCGGTTTGGCTCAGTGGATAAAGCGTTGGCCTACGGACTCAAGGGTCCCAGGTTCAATTCCGGTCAAGGGCATGTACCTTGGTTGCGGGCACATCCCCAGTAGGGGGTGTGTAAGAGGCAGCTGATTGATGTTTCTCTCTCATCAATGTTTCTAACTTTCTATCCCTTTCCCTTCCTCTCTGTAAAAAATCAATAAAATATATTTTAAAATAATAAAATAAAATATATTTTTATTTCTTTCATAGAGGAAGGGAAAGGGAGAGATAGAAACATCAATGTTGAGAAAGAATCAATCATTGGCTGCCTCCTGCACCCACCCACCCTTACCAGGGATTGAGCCTGCAACCTGGGCATCTGCCCTGACAAGGAATGGAATGGTGACCTCCTGGTTCATAGGTCAATGATCAACTAAGGAGTCACACTGAGCAAGCAAACCAACACCCATTTATGATTTTATATATCTGCATGCCACAAGTCCGGGCGTGGTTAAACTGGATTCTCTGCTAAAGGTCCTATACTCAGTAGTGCTGAGTGGGCATTTATCTGGAGGCTCTGGGGAAGAATCCACTTCAAGCTCATTCAGGTTGTTGGCAGAATCCACTCTGCTAAGGATCTGTCTCAGGTCCGAAAAGCTATCTGCTGTTCCCTGGCATGTAGCCCCTTACATCTTCAAAACCAGCAATGAGAAGTCAAATCCTTCTTGTTCTTAAATGTTTTCTTCCTCTATCTCTGACTTCCAGAACAAGATTTGAAGAACTCATGAGATTAGGTCAGTTCCACCTGTTGTATAGTCTCCCTTTTGAGTAACTCCAGAGAATTTATTAATAACCTAAATTACACTCCCCAAATCCTTTCTCTACATTTAACCTAATCACAAGAGCAATATCCCATCATATTATGTCTTTCTATACTCAAGGAAGAAAATATACAAGTATGAGTGTCATGTGGAGGTTGAGAAGGCATATGTATTCTGTCTACCACATAGCTCATACTGATACTATACAATGTAGGAAAGTAAGTCATATACATGCATTATTTTTCCATGTTGTATAATCCCTCTTTTGAACATTAAAAATAAAGTTTTAGCATCCTAGTTTACTTAACTCATTCCATACTGATACTATCCACATGTGTTTTTTATCGTCATATTCTTTTTGCAAATGAGAAACATGATAAATAAAAATAACTATGATTCTAAGGTACAACAGATGGATAAACTGATCACTTGGGAAATGAAAATTGAGAGAAGAATGCGAGAGCCACTTCCATAGCAGATAGAACAGCTGGTCAGGTCATTTAATGTAGCTGTTCTCTTGCTCAATGGGGTCATATATGGGGTTGTGAAGAAGTGGCTTTCTACAATACCTTCCAACATTCCAAAGAAGCAGAGCCAGAACACACTCTTATAACTGTATCTTTTATTAGAGAAAGGCACCCTCATATATCCATCTGGATCTGCTTGTTAATTAGGTTGCATGCCTTAAAATGGTGGTAGTGGTGGTGTGTTTGTGTGGCGGGGGAGGGGGTGGTGGACTAAAGGGAAATTAGGATGAGTCATCCTGAAATCTTGTTTCATAAGAGATTTGTGAATAACAGGTATCTTTGTTTCCATTTCTCTTTCTGTTGTCTTACTTAATAGCTTGATAATAGCCTAAATTTTTCTATTTTACCAGTAAGCCCCTATTGGTAAAATAGACAATGGTTTTGGCCTTCACTATTATAGTAAGTTTTCTCCAGATAGCTGACTATGGTGTTTATTCTTATTGTTAGCTCTCCCTGTAATCCTTGCCCATCAGAATGTTCCATGTCTAGCCTCTTCTCATTCAGATCATGACTTATTCTGGTTTGCCCCTAAGTTGCCCGGTTTTGCATCATGGGATTTTATAAAGATTATATACATATATTGGAGTATAAATATATATGTATACATGAAGATGCTACAAAATACTTATACAAATATAAATAATTACTGTAATTTACAATGTGCCTTTTTATCTACCTTTCAAATTCTTGGCTGCAAAGTTTTGCCAAGTCTTTTTTAGGTAATTGCTATAATTTTGGCAGAATTTTTAAGACAACATTTTTTGTCCTCATGGAACTCTTCGTTTAAAAGAGAGAAAACATAATAGGAATGCAAATGTATTTTTAGAAGAAACAACCACGCTGAAATATGTTAGAAAGCTAACTGTCCTTCAGACTTTGTACCTGGAATATCAAGTCTTCTCCTCTAGAGGACACATTAAACCGATGGAACAGTTTCCATCTCTAAGGGAAACTCAAGTTATATTTATGCTCCTTCCTACTTGGCAGTTAAACTGAACATGTTTGAGTTGCTTGTAACCTGAAGACCCTTTTGTGCAAATGGTTAGCAGATCCAAGCAGTTTGTTCTGCCTTCTGGAGCATTGTTGTAAATCAACTCAGAGAAAGAGTTCTGGAATCAATAACCAAAATTCAATATCTTTATCTGAAAATTGTTTATCATGGAAGTGCTTTAAAGAGAAGTGAGAATGGATATTGTTTACTAAGGCATTCAGTTTTAGGAAGAACATGTTGATGAATATATGGCCTTCATTATTTCCCATTCTCCAAATAGTTTTAAAAGCTATTTGTCAAGCACTGGACACTGCTGTCTACGTGTTCAAAGTATTGTGAAAATTTAAACAGATGTGTTTCTCACCTTGCCTTCATGGGCTTACATTTCATCTAAAAACTAAACCAGGGATTTTTTTTTTAATGCAATGATAAATGCTGTGGGCAAAAATAAAAGAGAGATAGTGAATGTCAAGGTAGGGAGTTGCCATTGTAATGAGATCTGGGAGTAATTCCTTCATAATGTGACATTTGAGCAGGGACTGAGTAAGTGATCCATGTAGGTAAATGGAGAAAGGATGTAATAAGTAAAAGAAAAAGTGAGCAAAGGCCCAGAGGAAGGCTGTGCATAGCCTAGATTTTGAACAAACAGTAAGGAGCCCAAAATGACTGAAAAAAAATGAGCATTTGTTATAGAGAGAAAAAAGGAATTTAGAGAGAGAGGACTATTGCTATGATGCAAAGTCATTGCATAAGTGACCTGAGAAATTTGTGATTATATCTCCTGAGGAGCTTATATTTTATTCATTATTTTATTTGGAAGTACTTAATCATTATATAAATAGAAAAAATGGAGGTACAAAGAATACTAATCTATGAGAAATATGAACCTGAAAACACAGTGATAAGTGACATGCACATGTTATTTACTTCTTATGATTGGTATTTTTATTGATGTCATCATCTGTATCCATGGTTTTATGTGTAAATTGCAAAACAAATTGAAAGAATATCCCCTCTATAATTTGCATCTAGTTTTCTTTGTGTGTTTTTTTCTGTGTGTCTCTGTTTTTGTTAATCCTCATTGGAGGATATATTTTTCCCATTGATTTTTAGCAAGAGTGGAAGGGAAGGAGGAGTGGGGGAGAGAGAGAGAGAACCATCACTGTGAGAGAGACACATCGATTGTTTGCCTCCTGCATGTACCCAGAAGGATCCTGCAATCCAGGCACATGCCCTTGACCAGAATAAAACCGGTGACCCTTCAGGGCGCAGGCCTATGCTCTAACCATTGAGAAACTCTGGCTAGGGCTGAATTTAGTTTTTTGTGTGTTTTTTTGTAATAAGGTTTAAGCTAGTAAGTTTTCCATTACAGTTAATTTTGACAACATGTTTTTTAATGCTCATACTATTAAGAGCCCCTATACTTTCCATTTAAGAAGCTTTTATTATTCCATGTAATAAACATTGTGAGTATAGGAGCAAGCTTGTACATGCACACACACACACACAGTGTAAATATTTCTAATTATTTCTTTAGCATACATTAGAGGAAATTAGATTTTGCCTTATGTAAAAAGTAATGTTGATGCCTCTAGTTCTCCAGTTGCTTACTACAATTTACATATCTACCAACACTGAGTGATATCATAAGCACTTTATAAACATCAGTATTATATAAAATTCTTTCTGTGCTCCCTGTCTCTATATTGTCATTAATCATGTATTAGCCAATTACCTTTAACAACTTTTATATAATAAAATATTTTATGATTGCACAGAGATTCACCATTTCCAGTGACAGTCATTCTTTGAATAGAGATTTCCATACTGTATCTTGTGTTATTCCTGAAGGATTTTACATAGTACTGGCCTATAGTTTATTATTTCTTTCAGCATTTGTATATCTGAAAAAGTCTTTCTGCTACTTTTAAGAAATATGTTTTCTGAATAAAGCAGTGGAGTTTAGCAGTTTTATTATTTAGTAATTGAAATATGTCAGTCTACTGTCCTCTTAGATTGATTCCAAAAGATGTCTGCTTTAATTCCTTTTTTTTTGTTTGTTTCTCTAGACAATATTCCTTTTTCATCTAGTTGCTTTTAACATACTAAATTTATCAGTGCTTTTTAGAAAATTAACTTTTATGTGACATAGTGTAGTTTACTTTATGTTTGTTCTGTTGCTTTATGGTTTCAATAAAATATGAAAAGTTGACAACCATTAATTCCTCAATTTTTTTTTTACTTTTTTGTTTTATTATCCCTTGGAAATCCAAATTATACATATATTTGGTCCATTAACGTTGTCCCACAGCTCACCAATATCTGTTTATTCATGGTCAGCCTCCTTTCTCTCTGCATTTCATTATTGCTTGACTTCAAGTTCACTAATATTGCTGTGTTTTGTTTCCTGCAGTTACCAATCCACTGTTTATTTCATAGTTTGCTTCTCAGATCTTGTAAATTTCTCTCTAAAAATTTACTTTTATTGACCTTTAATATTTTTTATATTTATTAATATGCTTAATCTTTTATCTACCTTGTTGAACATAAGGTGTTTAATTATAATAAATATTAGAAGGTCTTTGTTGACTGACTCTCTAATGTTATTTCTAGGTATGATTCTACTGAATCTTCTCATTAAGGTTTGTATTTCTCTGCTTTGTGAATACCCGGCTCATTTTGATTAAGGGTTAGATATTGTGGATTTTTGAATTTTACCCTACTGGCCGCTAGATGTTTGTGTATTCCCTGAATTATAATTGAGTTGGTTCTGAGACACACTACATTTCTTGGAGACAGGTTGTTTCTTTCAAGGCTTGTTTTTAAGCTTCTTTTGGGACCCAGGCAGCTATCAGTTTGTTGCTCATTTTTGCCATGACTGAGTCAGTATCCTTCTGAGTCCTCTATCTGATGCCCTGTGATTTACAGTTTTCCACTTCAAGTAATAAAAACAGTAAATCTTTTCCACTTTTTGTTAGCATCTGGGATTGTTTTTTCTGCTTTTTTTTTAGGTGATTATTTTCCTGATCTTACATAGTTTTTTTTCTCACTCAGATGCTGATCAGCCCTTAGCGACATCTTGAGATGGGCAACTTGCTTGCTTTGTTGTCTGAACCTTACGTTTCCCCCCAATATAATTGCCTGCAAAATCTATATGCCTTGGATTTTCCAGACTCAGCTTTATCGTCTGAACTAGTAAGAGTCCTGAGCTCCACATTGGTTCCCTTTCCGTGCTGCAGCCTAGAAACTCATTCCAGGGCCATATGCTACAGCAGTGGTTCTCAACCTTCCTAATGCTGCGACCCTTTAATACAGTTCCTCATGTTGTGGTGACCCTCAACCATAAAATTATTTTCGTTGCTACTTCATAACTGTAATTTTGCTACTGTTATGAATCATAATGTAAATATCTGATATGCAGGATGTATTTTCATTGTTACAAATTGAACATAATTAAAGCATAGTGATTAATCACAAAAACAATATGTAATTATATATGTGTTTTCCGATGGTCATAGGCGACACCTGTGAAAGGGTCGTTCGACGCCCAAAGGGGTCGCGACCCACAGGTTGAGAACCGCTGCGCTAGAGGATCATAGGACCAATCCCATTCATTTCCTCCTGGCTATGAATCAGTCCCTGCACTGTCTACTATCTAATGTATGAAAACTGAAGATATTTTATCTTTAATATTTTGCCAGTATATTTAGTAGTTTCTACCAGGAGGATAAATCTGTTCTCTCTTATTCTATACTTCCCTGAAGTAAAAGTCTCTTTATTTGTAATATTAAGTACTAAATTTTGAGGCACCAGCTGTTTCAGATTCTTTGTATTCTTAAAGAATGTAATACAGCAAAACTGTGGATGATGATCCATGCTTACTGTATCAGTGATATGCTAGTATTCCAGATACTATTATAGTTAATATTTTTATATATCACTACTTAACCAATGTCACTGGATTTTACATATATATACGTGTGTGTGTGTGTGTGTGTGTGTGTGTGTAATGAAAAAGCAAAGAAAATATATATTCTGATTTAAATTATAGATTTAATCTACCTTGTAAAGACCAATATAAACCTGAATGAAACTACCAAGCAATTTCTTTGGAAATATAAGCCAACATATTAGAAGTGTAATTGGAAATGACTTAAAAAAATTAACCAAAAGAAAGTGGAAAGAAGAAAAGTTCACCGTAATTCCACTAGGGAGCATAAAAATACATTTTACTGCCAGACTATTTGCAAGTTATATTTAAAGATACCATCTCTGTGAATATTTATGTACTGTGAACATGACTCCTCTTCTAGTAGTCAGAAATTTGTGTTCAGCTGTCACTCAGAGCGGTGACTTCAGTATCCAGCTTTGAAAAAGTCATTGAAAGTTTTAACATCTTTCTTCAAGGACATCCTTTTCTAGGATGCCAAAGGGCGCCCTGGGAAACCCGATACATCTTCATGTTCTCTTTTGATGACAGTAACCTATTAACCATTCCAACAAATTTCAGTTACTATTTACATCTTACATATGATAGGGGAAGTAGGGCCTTGAACGTGGATAATACTTTAGAATATAGAGTATCTTTTCACTTGAAGAACTTTCTACCATATTGTTCTGTTTAACCAAAAATAAAATATTGAAATATTTTGCTCTTGGATTAAATGAAGTAAAATAATTATCTCTGTAACTTAGATTTTTTTATTTGAAATTAGTATTTTTACCTACTACATGAGTTTTCTCTGAAAATTTTTTAGACATTTACTATATTTTAATTTTGGAGTCATTTCAGATTTACAGAAAAGTTGTAGAGGTAATACAATGATTTTCAATATAATCCACACCCAGTTTTGTTCTTATTGGCATCTTACATTAGTATGGTATCATTAATGAACGAATGTTGATTCGTAATTATTGACTAAAAGTTATACTATATTAGGATTGCCTTAGTTTTTAGTTGAAGAGTCCCGTTCCTATTTTAAGATCATTGTGTGCCTTTTCAGGCTTCACGATAGGCAATTACAAAGGCTTTGCCTGGCAGACCACATGGAGAGAGCTGTCCTTCCCACACCAGACTCAGTACACAGCCATTGCGAGAGCCTACAGTGTGACGTGTGCAAGGACTCCGGCCCCACTGATCGGTCATGTTCTTCATATGTTGACTTTCCCAGGCCTGTGCCTCTATTCGTGGGTCTCTTTAGATGAGATCTCCAGGCACCTTTGCTGAGACCTCATTATGTGAGAAGGAAGAGAAAGCCTTAAAGACACTTTTCCGCACTCTAACTCGGTACTCAGTACATTTCCACAACTAGCCCTACCCCTCATCACGCCCCCATTCCCAGGGTCATTAAAACCGCCATAGCCGTTTGATCAGGGCCGTCTCATTTGTGAGCGGATCCGGCCTTCTGCGCGGATTTACCAGACCTTCTACTGGTGTGCCCTTCCGCGGGGAAAATAGAACAGCGAGAGTCAGCGCTTCCTCTGGTCTTAGACTCTTACTTACACCGCCAGAGTAAGTAAAGGCTAAACTCTTTCATTTTTGACATGTAGTTTGCCTCTCCATCACCTTGGAGTTTAGGTCTGTCTCTTCCAGCTCAGCTGAGCTCCTCACACTAGTCTTTTCATTCCCTTCACAGTGTCTGTTAGAAAGAAATCGTTTTTAATTTTAATGTAGTCAAGTTATAAATTCTTGCTTCCATGAATTGTGTGTTTGGTGTTATATCTAAAAACTCATCACCAAAACCAGGTCATATAACTTTTTTGCCATGTTTACTTCTAGATATTTTAAAGTTTTGCATTCTATATTTAGATTCATGACCCATTTTGAGGTAGTTGTTGCATAATGTGTTAGGTCTGAGTCCAGATTAATTAATTTTTATATGGGCATGCTGTTGTTCTCATACCATTTTGTATAAAGTCTATTCTTTCTCCATTGAATTGCCTTTTTTTTTTGCGTCAAGTAAAACAATAAAAACAATTGACTACATTCGTATTGATTTACTTTGTTCATTACATGTATGAGTCTGTTCTTTTGATTTTTGTTGATTCAGAGTAAATCTTGATATCAAGTAGTGGTGATCCAATAATTTTTATCTTTTCAGCAACTTTGTGTTGACCATTCAGGTCTTTTGTCTTTGCATATAAAATTTAGAATCAGTTTATTAATATTGACATAATCATTTTTATTTAATATCTGGAAGTCTGTACCTCTTTATTACCTTTACCCATTTTGCCTACCACTTTAACCCCCTTCTCCTCTGGCAACCATCAGTCTGTGTCTATGACTCCAGTTTTGTTTGTTTATTTTTGTTTTGTTTTATTTTAGATTCTATGTTAAGTGAATAAGTAAAATCAGATGGTATTTGCCATTCTCTGTTTATTTCACTTAGCACAATGCCCTCAAGACTCACCCATGCTGTGGCAAATGACAAGATTTCCTTTTTTTATGGCTGATTAATATTCATATCTCTATATATGTATGTATATATATATATATATATGTACATACATATATATTAACATCTTTATCCATTTATCTATTAATGAACACTTAGGTTGCTTCCATATCTAGAATATTGTAAATAATGCAGTGACCATAGGGCTACATATATCTTGTTGAATTAATGTTTCTCATGTTCTTTGTGTATAGTCAGAAGTGGAATTGCTGAATCATATGGTAGTTCTATTTTTAGTTTTTTTGAGAAACTGCCATACTGTTTTCTATAGTGGCAGCCCAATTTCTAGTTTCATTAACAGTGCATGAGGTTTCCTCTTCTTCACATCTTCATTCACACTTTTTTTTCTAATGACCATTCTAAAAGATGTGAGGTGATAGCTCATTGTGGTTTTGATTAGCATTTCTCTGATGAATTAGTAATGTTGTACATATTTTCATGTGCCTGTTGGACAGCTTTATGTCTTCTTTGGAAAAATGTTAAGATCTTTGCCCATATTTTAATTGTATTTGTTTTCTTTCTTTTTTTATTGTGTTGTAAGAGTTCTTTATTCTTTATTTAATTGTGGATATTAATGCCTTATGTGATACATGATTTGCACACATGTACTTCAATTCAGTTGGTTGCTGTTTTGTTGATAGTTTTTTTTTTTCTGTGTAAAAGTAGTCCCTTTGTTTATTTTTTCTTTTATTGGTCTTGATTATGAAACCAGATCCAAAATAATATTGCTAGGATGTATGTCAAGAAGATTATTGCCTGTATGCTACTAGAAGTTTTATGGTTTCAATCTTATATTCAAGTCTTGAATCTATTTTGAGTTGATTTTTGTGTATGGTGTAAGAAAGTAGTCCAGTTTCATTCTTTTGCATGTAGTTGTTCAGCTTCCCAACACCATTTATTGAAGAGACTGTCTTTTCCCCATTGTATATTCTTGCTTCTTTTGTCAAAGGTTTATTGACTATATATGTGACTCTTTATTTCTGGGCTCTGAATTCTGTTCCATTGATCTATATATCTGTGTGTATTTGTGTGTGTGGTGGTGGGGGGATGCCATTTATTTCTGGCCTCTGTAGTCTGTTCCATTGTGTGTGTGTGTGTGTGTGTGTGTGTGGTGCCATTACCATGCTCTTTTGATTACAATAGCTTTGTAGTATAGTTTGAAACAGGGAGTGTGATATTTCGCTCTGTTCTTTCTAAAGTTTATTTTGGCTATTTGGTGTCTTTTGTGGTTCCATGCAAATGTTAAGATTATTTGTTGTAGTTCTGTGAAAATACCATTGTTATTTTGATAGGAATTTAATTGAATCTGTATATTGCTTTGTGTAGTATGGGCACTTTAACAATATCAATTCTTCCAATCCATGGTCAATTACCAATATAATTTTTGAACTCTCTTAATGAGTATAGGTATTATTTAAGTATATATTTATTTAATTATTTTTAAAACCGTAAAATTATATCATCAAAATTGGTTTAGGAAATCCAGATGGTATGGCCACTGGACATACCTAATTTATAAACAGGGAATTGATTGATCTTAATTTTGCTTCTGAAATTAAATGCATGACTAATAATACCCTAGATTATTATAAATCTTATCAGTGGTTCTCAATGTTGCAACTAAAAGGTTTGGTACAAATATATGCTGCCATTTTATGGAAATAGTGTGGAAAGGAATTTTTTACAGGAATTGACCCACCAGTTATAATTTTCAAAAAGAGTTGCATCATGTAAAAGTAATGATAGCCAATATTGTTGAAGGCTTACTTCTCTCATACACTTGTTTTTTGATCTTCAATGTGTATTAATTATTTATTTCTGAACACACACACATACTCAAATTAAATACTATTATCATTTGTTGTGCAGGAAGAAACCACAGAGGCAGAGCTAATAAGTCACTGTCCAAGGTAAAAGAGCTGGAAAATTGATAAAATGTAATTAAAACATAGGCATCTGACCCCTCAAATTTTGTAGCAGGCCCTATGTGTAACCATTCTCATTATGGAAAGGTACACCTGCTGATTGCTAGTCTATATAATAAAAGCCTAATATGCAAATCAACCGAATGGTGGAACCACCAGCAGAACAACTGGTTGCTAGGACGTGCACTGACCACCAGAGGACAGACGCTCAACACAGGAGCAGCCCCCAGTCTGCAGGCCCCAGGCCAGCCAAGGCGGGTGTGACACCCCCATATCCACAATCACCCTGCTGATTGCCCTGCAGATTGGCCCTGATTGCTGGCCTGGCCTAGGGACCCTACCCATGCACGAATTTCGTGCACCGGGCCTCTAGAGTAGAGATTATCTGAAGAAACTCCTCTCTGTTACAGTAGCCAAGATGTGTTATTCAAACCAGTAGAGGGAAATAGAGCTATCAGTAAATAAAATATTATTCATGGTAGGTTTGTAGCAAAGAATGAACTGCAGTTAAAAATTATAATGAACAATAAAGTAACTCATGTCACATCTTATTATGAATATAAAGCACAAGAATATGTTAATTAGTATCATGTACACCATGAAAGGGAAGATTCAGAAAATGCAAATATATCTGGAACTTCAAACACACTTCTGTAGCCAAAAGTGTTATGAGAGTAGTGAGAGTGTCTCTTTGAAAACTTAGAAGGTATAGACATGGTGCTTGACAGTAATATTGCAAATAAAATCTAATTAGTGAATATGCTCATTGTCTCCCCACCTTTAACATTAACAGGAAATGATATTGTTTTCAAAAGCTAAAGACATAAAATTAACTTTATATAATCATATCAAAAGAATTGAGGTAAAATTATAAACCTTAACTTTTCACATATTCATATAGAAAATGCATTGTTACTTCAAATTTTTTAGAATTGAACTGCCTAAAATTAAAAACAGTATCATTGCAAAATCATATATATATATATTTATTTTATTTTATTTATTTTTTTTGCTGGGTAAAAAAAAGTGAACAAAATGCAATTCTCAGTAAATCGTGGGTGGGTTTCAGAGCATACTGAAAACAGAGAAAAAGAATAGCACAAAGACATGAATATAACATTTACAACCTCCATATAGCTTTTCACAGTGTTTTTGGCAGAGTTTCTCATTTAAGTCATGTAGCTTAGAAACAGTGTCATTTTGAATCAATAGTTTTCCTTTACAACAACCTAATACAGATTTTATGGGCAATTTATTTACATAAGTTTCCGTTATGCAATCTTACATTTATTAGAGTTTTATTTTCACTTATATGATATATTTATGTATGATCAATTGGATTTTTATCTTTTAATGTAATTCACCTTATATTACTTTGAGTTCCAATTTATCAAAGTATTAAGGTAACTTTCAGTGATTATATCTCTGGAATACAGAAAATTTGTTTGGCATATGTAATTACTCTAAATCATCTCAGACACTCTTTCATAGTTGAATCCAAAATTTGTGTACAAAATTTTATATGATAAACAAACTCTCCATAAATATTTATCATCATTTTATTTTTTGAAACCCCAACCAGTATCAATACTTGTCATCTCCTGATGTAGAAAATAACTAAAAGATCAAAAAATGTATTGCAGGATACTAAGTTTAACCAAGCTAATTTGTCTAACAACAGCATGAAATATTAGTAGATGTAAATCACAGAAATAAGTGTCATTAAGTTCTAAGAGCTTCTCCTTTAATGATACATCATAAGTCTTAATGCATAACTGAAAAATATTAAAATAATTAAATTTATGTAGAATGCAAAATCTCTTAGATATTTTCAAGTCTCATTAATTTTGCATATTCCTGTAATCCTTTTAAGACAGTCTTTGATGCTTTCGCTATGGGGCATTCTTAATATGAACAATGCTCTAATGCAGAAAATATGGTAATACTTAATGGAATTGACAACTGTAGAAAATTAGTTTCTATTACTGGAGAATGACCAGTAAAACAAAGTTTATACTGAGTACCAATCATATGCATAGTATTCTGATAAAACTAAAATATCTAGAAAGAAGAAAAAAAACAAATGGTTATATTACTTTTGCAATAATATTAAACTTTGTTAATAAATTAGAAAACAAGCCAGATACTTGTGATAGCCATTGAATAAAATATAGTAAAATATAGGCTTTTATTGTAACAAAGGAGGGAAGAATTGAATAACCTAAGTGTTGGTATGGAAACCTAGAAAAAATGTCTAGGTATTGGTTTCCCAATGTTTGCTCACATTTTATCTATTATTTATTACACATGACTGTTCCTTTCCTTCTAAAAAAAACAACTAGTTTTCCTGCTAGTATTCTTGCCATAGGTATCATTTCTATATAATGGCTTCATTCTTGTCTGAAACCCACTGCATTACTGCTCAGTAATTACTCTTTGTTTATTTTTGTCATAATTTTAATTATTCCGATTTATTCCTTTTATTTAATATTCCTTTTTGCTAAGTTGAGCCACCATTACTAATATAGATTTATGAGGATCTTAAAACCTAAATATATACCTTCTTTAATTTACTATCCTTAAGGTATAGTTACTATATTCTAATTCCTTTTCCCATTGATTATAAAAAATCCTGGAAGTATCTATACTTCACTAGTCTTGTTTCTACTAGTTAATTAAAAGCCCAAAATGTGATTGCCACCTTTTTTCAAGATTTAACTCTAAATCAATTTCTCTACAGTTATTACAATTTGTGATGTTAGAAATTATGAACTTTCAGAAGAGATTAACCAAAGAACTTGTATGCATATATGCATAACCCATGTACACAGACAATAGGGTGGTGAAGGCCTAAGGTGTCGGTTGGAAGGGAGTTAGAAGAGGTCAATGGGGAGTGGGAGGAGGCATAAGTAATACTTTCAACAATAAAGAGTAAAAAATAAATAAAATAAATCATGAACTTTATACAATCAGATAAATAAGGAAACAAGAAGATAATTTTTATTATAACTATCGAGTCATTTCAATATTTAAAGTAGGTTTTCAGATTTCTCTTTTTAGAAAAGACAAATAATTATGTAATAGAAACCTACGAATATGAACTTTATGAGCAACTCCGATAAGTTATGGAGTGACTGTTATAGTGAATTTAGAGACAAGAATGTATCCCCAATAATGGCCAAAAATCT